>NC_069499.1:1101498748-1101617473 GCF_027579735.1 Bombina bombina
TACATCCGAATCTGGTCTCACTCCAGCTGACTGCTTGGAGATTGAACGCTTGATCTTATCGAAGCGAGGGTTCTCAGATTCTGTTATCGATACTCTTGTTCAGGCCAGAAAGCCTGTAACTAGAAAGATTTACCACAAAATTTGGAAAAAATATATCTGTTGGTGTGAATCTAAAGGATTCACTTGGGACAAGGTTAAGATTCCTAAGATTCTATCCTTCCTTCAAGAAGGATTGGAAAAAGGATTATCTGCAAGTTCCCTGAAGGGACAGATTTCTGCCTTGTCTGTGTTACTTCACAAAAAGCTGGCAGCTGTGCCAGATGTTCAAGCCTTTGTTCAGGCTCTGGTTAGAATCAAGCCTGTTTACAAACCTTTGACTCCTCCTTGGAGTCTCAACTTAGTTCTTTCAGTTCTTCAGGGGGTTCCGTTTGAACCCTTACATTCCGTTGATATTAAGTTATTATCTTGGAAAGTTTTGTTTTTGGTTGCAATTTCTTCTGCTAGAAGAGTTTCAGAATTATCTGCTCTGCAGTGTTCTCCTCCTTATCTGGTGTTCCATGCAGATAAGGTGGTTTTACGTACTAAACCTGGTTTTCTTCCAAAAGTTGTTTCTAACAAAAACATTAACCAGGAGATTATCGTACCTTCTCTGTGCCCGAAACCAGTTTCAAAGAAGGAACGTTTGTTGCACAATTTGGATGTTGTTCGCGCTCTAAAATTCTATTTAGACGCTACAAAGGATTTTAGACAAACATCTTCCTTGTTTGTTGTTTATTCCGGTAAAAGGAGAGGTCAAAAAGCAACTTCTACCTCTCTCTCTTTTTGGATTAAAAGCATCATCAGATTGGCTTACGAGACTGCCGGACGGCAGCCTCACGAAAGAATCACAGCTCATTCCACTAGGGCTGTGGCTTCCACATGGGCCTTCAAGAACGAGGCTTCTGTTGATCAGATATGTAGGGCAGCGACTTGGTCTTCACTGCACACTTTTACCAAATTTTACAAGTTTGATACTTTTGCTTCTTCTGAGGCTATTTTTGGGAGAAAGGTTTTGCAAGCCGTGGTGCCTTCCATCTAGGTGACCTGATTTGCTCCCTCCCATCATCCGTGTCCTAAGGCTTTGGTATTGGTTCCCACAAGTAAGGATGACGCCGTGGACCGGACACACCTATGTTGGAGAAAACAGAATTTATGTTTACCTGATAAATTACTTTCTCCAACGGTGTGTCCGGTCCACGGCCCGCCCTGGTTTTTTAATCAGGTCTGATAATTTGTTTTCTTTAACTACAGTCACCACGGTATCATATGGTTTCTCCTATGCAAATATTCCTCCTTAACGTCGGTCGAATGACTGGGGTAGGCGGAGCCTAGGAGGGATCATGTGTCCAGCTTTGCTGGGCTCTTTGCCATTTCCTGTTGGGGAAGAGAATATCCCACAAGTAAGGATGACGCCGTGGACCGGACACACCGTTGGAGAAAGTAATTTATCAGGTAAACATAAATTCTGTTTTTTACGCCTGGCATTTTGTAAGACAGCTAATCTGACTCAGAAAGGCCCCATAACTCTGGAGTAATGAAGGAGGGGGCCTCATTTTCGCGCCTCAATTGCGCAGTTAATTTGCAACACAGCTCCATGCAGCTTCATGTGCAGAGCCTTTAGAGTACAGGAGGACTTCAGGGAGGCTTAATTTACACCTGCAATTAACCCTAAAGGAAGGTAAAGCCACAGCAAAGACTATGGCATTGTACTGTAGTGGGTTAAACCGGGTATTTACTTCATTTTGCTTCGGTTTGGGCATTAAGGGGTTAAACGATTTGAAAATGTGTGCAATCATTTCAAGGCATTAGGATCATCATTAAGATCGGATGTTTTTTGATAATTTGGTAAAAAAGTGTGTGCCTTTTATTATTTAAAGAGACAGTAACGTTTTTGCAAAAAGTATTTTTTTCAATATTTTAGTGTTGTCTGAGTCTGTCAAACATGTCTGAGCCTTCAGATAGACTTTGTTATTTATGTTCAAAAGCCATGGCATTACCCCCATTGCATTTATGTTTAAAGTGTGCAAAAACATCTAAGCATTTTAAAGATCATCCAGTGACAATTAAAAATGCTGCCCAAGATGATTCCTTAACGGAGGGTAATGAGGATAGTCCTTCTTCCTCCCCCCACGTGTCTACACCAGTTTCGCCCGCGCAAGCGATGCCTAGTACCTCTAGCGCATTGGCCCCTATTACTTTACAACAATTAGCAGTAGAGATGGATAATTCCCTTGCAGCATTTTTATCCAAACTGCCAGTTTTTCCAAGAAAGCGCGATAGCTCAGTTTTAAATACAGAGGATGAGCAATCAGAAGCTGTGGATAATTTATCTGTAGTACCCTCACAAAACTCAGAAGTAGCGTTGAGGGAAGGTCTGTCTGAGGGAGAAATTTCTGATACAGGGAAAGTTTCTCAGCGGGCAGATTCAGATTCCTTAGCGTTTAACCCCTTAATGACCACAGCACTTTTCCATTTTCTGTCTGTTTGGGACCAAGGCTATTTTTACATTTCTGTGGTGTTTGTGTTTAGCTGTAATTTTCCCCTTACTCATTTACTGTACCCACACATATTATATACCGTTTTTCTCGCCATTAAATGGACTTTCAAAATATACCATTATTTTCATCATATCTTATAATTTACTATAAATTGTTTTTATAAAATATGAGGAAAAAATGGAAAAAAACACACTTTTTCTAACTTTGACCCCCAAAATCTGTTACACATCTACAACCACCCAAAAAAACATATGCTAAATAGTTTCTACATTTTGTCGTGAGTTTAGAAATACCCAATGTTTACATGTTCTTTGCTTTTTTTGCAAGTTATAGGACAATAAGTACAAGTAGCACTTTGCTATTTCCAAACCACTTTCTCCAACATAGGTGTGTCCGGTCCACGGCGTCATCCTTACTTGTGGGATATTCTCTTCCCCAACAGGAAATGGCAAAGAGCCCAGCAAAGCTGGTCACATGATCCCTCCTAGGCTCCGCCTACCCCAGTCATTCTCTTTGCCGTTGTACAGGCAACATCTCCACGGAGATGGCTTAGAGTTTTTTAGTGTTTAACTGTAGTTTTTATTATTCAATCAAGAGTTTGTTATTTTGAAATAGTGCTGGTATGTACTATTTACTCAGAAACAGAAAAGAGATGAAGATTTCTGTTTGTATGAGGAAAATGATTTTAGCAACCGTCACTAAAATCCATGGCTGTTCCACACAGGACTGTTGAGAGCAATTAACTTCAGTTGGGGGAACAGTGTGCAGTCTCTTGCTGCTTGAGGTATGACACATTCTAACAAGACGATGTAATGCTGGAAGCTGTCATTTTCCCTATGGGATCCGGTAAGCCATGTTTATTACGATCGTAAATAAGGGCTTCACAAGGGCTTATTAAAGTGAAAGTAAAGTTACATGTTGCACTATTAATATTCGGATATAACATTAAAAATAAGGTGCAGTTTCATTCATCATTTTGTAAGGTTCAATTTCAAAATACCTTTTTTTGTTTGATTACTGTGTACAACTTAATATGTGTTCCTCCACCCGCAAAAAAAAAAAATATTTCTGTTGCGGTGACGAAACTATCGGTATCTAACCGATTGGTTCCCCCATTGGCGTCCCGAGTGCTTTGTATAAAGCCTACGTCTTCTATTGCGCATGCGGCTAACTGCGATCTCATTCTGGTTCTCGTTAGACGCATGCGCATAGAGAAAGGGAATCCTTCTGTCCTCATTATTTACAGGTACACGGAGCTTGAGATCATACCGCGCATGCGCCAAATTATCAGTGTCGGGTATAGTGACGTGAATGACGGCAATGTCAGTTGAAGTGTAAAGCACACACTAACCCGGAAAAAGGCGAGGGGGCGGAGGAACACAGTAGAAAATGCTATCGGTAAATAGATAAATAATATAAAACATGCTACATTATAAAAAAAAAAAACTTAGCGACTTTAATATTTGATATGATTGCTCTCTATTGGTATCTTCCATGTAAGCTAACTTTACTTTCACTTTAAAACTGTAGACTTTTTTTGGGCTAAATCGATTCATTATTAACACATATTTAGCCTTGAGGAATCATTTTATCTGGGTATTTTGATATAATAATATCGGCAGGCACTGGTTTAGACACCTTATTCTTTAGGGGCTTTCCCAAAGCATAAGCAGAGCCTCATTTTCGCGCCGGTGTTGCGCACTTGTTTTTGAGAGGCATGGCATGCAGTCGCATGTGAGAGGAGCTCTGATACTTAGAAAAGACTTTCTGAAGGCGTCATTTGGTATCGTATTCCCCTTTGGGCTTGGTTGGGTCTCAGCAAAGCAGATACCAGGGACTGTAAAGGGGTTAAAGTTCAAAACGGCTCCGGTTCCGTTATTTTAAGGGTTAAAGCTTCCAAATTTGGTGTGCAATACTTTTAAGGCTTTAAGACACTGTGGTGAAAATTTGGTGAATTTTGAACAATTCCTTCATGTTTTTCGCAATTGCAGTAATAAAGTGTGTTCAGTTTAAAATTTAAAGTGACAGTAACGGTTTTATTTTAAAACGTTTTTTGTACTTTGTTATCAAGTTTATGCCTGTTTAACATGTCTGAACTACCAGATAGACTGTGTTCTGAATGTGGGGAAGCCAGGATTCCTATTCATTTAAATAAATGTGATTTATGTGATAATGACAATGATGCCCAAGATGATTCCTCAAGTGAGGGGAGTAAGCATGGTACTGCATCATTCCCTCCTTCGTCTACACGAGTCTTGCCCACTCAGGAGGCCCCTAGTACATCTAGCGCGCCAATACTCCTTACTATGCAACAATTAACGGCTGTAATGGATAATTCTGTCAAAAACATTTTAGCCAAAATGAACACTTATCAGCGTAAGCGCGGCTGCTCTGTTTTAGATACTGAAGAGCATGACGACGCTGATAATATTTCTGAAGGGCCCCTAACCCAGTCTGATGGGGCCAGGGAGGTTTTGTCTGAGGGAGAAATTACTGATTCAGGGAACATTTCTCAACAGGCTGAACCTGATGTGATTGCATTTAAATTTAAGTTGGAACATCTCCGCATTCTGCTTAAGGAGGTATTATCCACTCTGGATGATTGTGACAAGTTGGTCATCCCAGAGAAACTTTGTAAAATGGACAAGTTCCTAGAGGTGCCGGGGCTCCCAGAAGCTTTTCCTATACCCAAGCGGGTGGCGGACATTGTTAATAAAGAATGGGAAAGGCCCGGTATTCCTTTCGTCCCTCCCCCCATATTTAAACAATTGTTTCCTATGGTCGACCCCAGAAAGGACTTATGGCAGACAGTCCCCAAGGTCGAGGGAGCGGTTTCTACTTTAAACAAACGCACCACTATACCCATAGAAGATAGTTGTGCTTTCAAAGATCCTATGGATAAAAAATTAGAAGGTTTGCTTAAAAAGATGTTTGTTCAGCAAGGTTACCTTCTACAACCAATTTCATGCATTGTCCCTGTCACTACAGCCGCGTGTTTCTCGTTCGATGAGCTAGTAAAGGCGATCGATAGTGATTCTCCTCCTTATGAGGAGATTATGGACAGAATCCGTGCTCTCAAATTGGCTAATTCTTTCACCCTAGACGCCACTTTGCAATTGGCTAGGTTAGCGGCGAAAAATTCTGGGTTTGCTATTGTGGCGCGCAGAGCGCTTTGGTTGAAATCTTGGTCAGCGGATGCGTCTTCCAAGAACAAACTACTTAACATTCCTTTCAAGGGGAAAACGCTGTTTGGCCCTGACTTGAAAGAGATTATCTCTGATATCACTGGGGGTAAGGGCCACGCCCTTCCTCAGGATAGGTCTTTCAAGGCCAAAAATAAACCTAATTTTCGTCCCTTTCGTAGAAACGGACCAGCCCCAAGTGCTACGTCCTCTAAGCAAGAGGGTAATACTTCTCAAGCCAAGCCAGCCTGGAGACCAATGCAAGGCTGGAACAAGGGAAAGCAGGCCAAGAAACCTGCCACTGCTACCAAGACAGCATGAAATGTTGGCCCCCGATCCGGGACCGGATCTGGTGGGGGGCAGACTCTCTCTCTTCGCTCAGGCTTGGGCAAGAGATGTTCTGGATCCTTGGGCACTAGAAATAGTCTCCCAAGGTTATCTTCTGGAATTCAAGGGGCTTCCCCCAAGGGGGAGGTTCCACAAGTCTCAATTGTCTTCAGACCACATAAAGAGACAGGCATTCTTACATTGTGTAGAAGACCTGTTAAAAATGGGAGTGATTCATCCTGTTCCATTAGGAGAACAAGGGATGGGGTTCTACTCCAATCTGTTCATAGTTCCCAAAAAAGAGGGAACGTTCAGACCAATCTTAGATCTCAAGATCTTAAACAAGTTTCTCAAGGTTCCATCGTTCAAAATGGAAACCATTCGAACAATTCTTCCTTCCATCCAGGAAGGTCAATTCATGACCACGGTGGATTTAAAGGATGCGTATCTACATATTCCTATCCACAAGGAACATCATCGGTTCCTAAGGTTCGCATTCCTGGACAAGCATTACCAGTTCGTGGCGCTTCCTTTCGGATTAGCCACTGCTCCAAGGATTTTCACAAAGGTCCTAGGGTCCCTTCTAGCGGTACTGAGACCAAGGGGCATTGCAGTAGTTCCTTACTTGGACGACATTCTGATTCAAGCGTCGTCCCTTCCTCAAGCAAAGGCTCACACGGACATAGTCCTGGCCTTTCTCAGATCTCACGGATGGAAAGTGAACGTGGAAAAGAGTTCTCTATCTCCGTCGACAAGGGTTCCCTTCTTGGGAACAATAATAGACTCCTTAGAAATGAGGATTTTTCTGACAGAGGCCAGAAAATCAAAACTTCTAAACTCTTGTTAAACACTTCATTCTGTTCCTCTTCCTTCCATAGCGCAGTGCATGGAAGTAATAGGTTTGATGGTAGCGGCAATGGACATAGTTCCTTTTGCGCGCATTCATCTAAGACCATTACAACTGTGCATGCTCAGTCAGTGGAATGGGGACTATACAGACTTGTCTCCGAAGATACAAGTAAATCAGAGGACCAGAGACTCGCTCCGTTGGTGGCTGTCCCTGGACAACCTGTCACAAGGGATGACCTTCCGCAGACCAGAGTGGGTCATTGTCACGACCGACGCCAGTCTGATGGGCTGGGGCGCGGTCTGGGGACCCCTGAAAGCTCAGGGTCTTTGGTCTCGGGAAGAATCTCTTCTACCGATAAATATTCTGGAACTGAGAGCGATATTCAATGCTCTCAAGGCTTGGCCTCAGCTAGCAAAGGCCAAGTTCATACGGTTTCAATCAGACAACATGACGACTGTTGCGTACATCAACCATCAGGGGGGAACAAGGAGTTCCCTGGCGATGGAAGAAGTGACCAAAATCATTCAATGGGCGGAGACTCACTCCTGCCACCTGTCTGCAATCCACATCCCAGGAGTGGAAAATTGGGAAGCGGATTTTCTGAGTCGTCAGACATTACATCCGGGGGAGTGGGAACTCCATCCGGAAATCTTTGCCCAAATTACTCAACTGTGGGGCATTCCAGACATGGATCTGATGGCCTCTCGTCAGAACTTCAAGGTTCCTTGCTACGGGTCCAGATCCAGGGATCCCAAGGCGACTCTAGTAGATGCACTAGTAGCACCTTGGACCTTCAAACTAGCTTATGTATTCCCGCCGTTTCCTCTCATCCCCAGGCTGGTAGCCAGGATCAATCAAGAGAGGGCGTCGGTGATCTTGATAGCTCCTGCGTGGCCACGCAGGACTTGGTATGCAGATCTGGTGAATATGTCATCGGCTCCACCTTGGAAGCTACCTTTGAGACGAGACCTTCTTGTTCAAGGTCCGTTCGAACATCCGAATCTGGTCTCACTGCAGCTGACTGCTTGGAGATTGAACGCTTGATCTTATCAAAACGAGGGTTCTCAGATTCTGTTATTGATACTCTTGTTCAGGCCAGAAAGCCTGTAACTAGAAAAATTTACCACAAAATATGGAAAAAATATCTGTTGGTGTGAATCTAAAGGATTCCCTTGGGACAAGGTAAAGATTCCTAAGATTCTATCCTTTCTTCAAGAAGGATTGGAAAAAGGATTATCTGCAAGTTCCTTGAAGGGACAGATTTCTGCCTTGTCTGTGTTACTTCACAAAAAGCTGGCAGCTGTGCCAGATGTTCAAGCCTTTGTTCAGGCTCTGGTTAGAATCAAGCCTGTTTACAAACCTTTGACTCCTCCTTGGAGTCTCAACTTAGTTCTTTCAGTTCTTCAGGGGGTTCCGTTTGAACCCTTACATTCCGTTGATATTAAGTTATTATCTTGGAAAGTTTTGTTTTTGGTTGCAATTTCTTCTGCTAGAAGAGTTTCAGAATTATCTGCTCTGCAGTGTTCTCCTCCTTATCTGGTGTTCCATGCAGATAAGGTGGTTTTACGTACTAAACCTGGTTTTCTTCCAAAAGTTGTTTCTAACAAAAACATTAACCAGGAGATAGTCGTGCCTTCTTTGTGTCCGAAACCAGTTTCGAAGAAGGAACGTTTGTTGCACAATTTGGATGTTGTTCGCGCTCTAAAATTCTATTTAGATGCTACAAAGGATTTTAGACAAACATCTTCCTTGTTTGTTGTTTATTCCGGTAAAAGGAGAGGTCAAAAAGCAACTTCTACCTCTCTCTCTTTTTGGATTAAAAGCATCATCAGATTGGCTTATGTGACTGCCGGACGGCAGCCTCCTGAAAGAATCACAGCTCATTCCACTAGGGCTGTGGCTTCCACATGGGCCTTCAAGAACGAGGCTTCTGTTGATCAGATATGTAGGGCAGCGACTTGGTCTTCACTGCACACTTTTACCAAATTTTACAAGTTTGATACTTTTGCTTCTTCTGAGGCTATTTTTGGGAGAAAGGTTTTGCAAGCCGTGGTGCCTTCCATTTAGGTGACCTGATTTGCTCCCTCCCTTCATCCGTGTCCTAAAGCTTTGGTATTGGTTCCCACAAGTAAGGATGACGCCGTGGACCGGACACACCTATGTTGGAGAAAACAGAATTTATGTTTACCTGATAAATTACTTTCTCCAACGGTGTGTCCGGTCCACGGCCCGCCCTGGTTTTTTAATCAGGTCTGATAATTTATTTTCTTTAACTACAGTCACCACGGTATCATATGGTTTCTCCTATGCAAATATTCCTCCTTAACGTCGGTCGAATGACTGGGGTAGGCGGAGCCTAGGAGGGATCATGTGACCAGCTTTGCTGGGCTCTTTGCCATTTCCTGTTGGGGAAGAGAATATCCCACAAGTAAGGATGACGCCGTGGACCGGACACACCGTTGGAGAAAGTAATTTATCAGGTAAACATAAATTCTGTTTTTTACTAATTAGAAGGCTGCTAAATGCGACTGCGCACCACACGTGTATTATGCCCAGCAGTGAAGGGGTTAATAAGGGAGCATGTAGGGAGCTTCTAGGGTTAATTTTAGCTTCAGTGTAGTGTAGTAGACAACCCCAAGTATTGATCTAGGCCCATTTTGGTATATTTCATGCCACCATTTCACCGCCAAATGCAATCAAATTAAAAAAAACGCTAAATTTTTCACAATTTTAGGTTTCTCACTGAAATTATTTACAAACAGCTTGTGCAATTATGGCACAAATGGTTGTAAATGCTTCTCGGGGATCCCCTTTGTTCAGAAATAGCAGACATATGACTTTGGCGTTGCTTTTTGGTAATTAGAAGGCCGCTAAGTGCTGCTGCGCATCACACGTGTATTATGGCTAGCAGTGAAGGGGTTAATTAGGTAGTTTGTAGGGAGCTTGCAGGGTTAATTTTAGCTTTAGTGTAGAGATCAGCCTCCCACCTGACACATCAGACCCCCTGATCCCTCCCAAACAGCTCCCTTCCCTCCCCCACACCACAATTGTCCCTGCCATCTTAAGGATTTTATAAGTTTTTTTTTAAAAAAAATAAAATAAATTTTTAGCATATTTACATATGCTACTTTGTAGGATCCCCCCCCCCCCCCTCTGACTTATTGGGGGCCATCTTGGGTACTGGCAGCTGTCTGCCAGTACCCAGTTTGCAAGAGAAATAGTTTATTTTTTATTTTTATGTTGTTTTTCTGTAGTGTAGCTTCCCCCCCCCCCCCCCCCCACAGACCAATCCCCCACCCCCTAACTAATGCATTTTAATGTCAATAGTTAGTACTTTTAAAACTTTTGAGTACATAATTTTTCTGCAGTGTAGCGGCTCCCACCCGCTCCCTCCCCGTGCACGCGCCCGCCCCCGCCCTCCCGTGCACGCGCGCGTCCCCGATCGCCCACGATCCCGCCCCCCTCCACATCATCAGGGCCATCGATGGCCGCCTCCCGAACCGGCTCCCACCCACCAACGGATTTAGCCGGTGATGTCCGATGCAGAGAGGGCCACAGAGTGGCTCTCTCTGCACCGGATTGCTAAAAAATGTTATTGCAGGATGCCTCGATATCGAGGCATCACTGCAATAACCGGAAAGCAACTGGAAGCGAGCAGGATCGCTTCCAGCTGCTTTCCAGACCAAGGACGTACGCCACACGTCCTCGGTCATTAACTGTATTTTTTTTTGAGGACGTGTGGCGTACGTCCTTGGTCCTTAAGGGGTTAAATTTAAGCTGGAACACCACCGCATACTGCTTAAGGAGGTTTTAGCTACGTTGGATGATTGTGACCCCATGGTGGTCCCAGAAAAATTGTGTAAGATGGACAGGTTTTTAGAGGTCCCCGTATCCACTGAGGCATATCCGATCCCAAAGAGGGTGGCGGATATTGTGACTAGGGAGTGGGAGAGACCAGGGGTACCCTTTGCCCCCCCCCCTATCTTTAAGAAAATGTTCCCCATAAATGACCCCAGGCGGGACGAGTGGCAGACGGTCCCTAAGGTGGAGGGGGCAGTTTCAACACTTGCTAAGCGTACAACTATACCAATAGAGGACAGTTGTGCTTTCAAAGATCCTATGGATAAAAAATTGGAAGGATTGCTGAAGAAGATTTTTGTTCGGCAAGGTTTTCTACTTCAACCAATTGCCTGCATAATTCCTGTAACTACTGCAGCGGCCTTTTGGTTCGAGGCCCTGGAGGAGTCGCTCCAGAGGGAGACTTCATACGATGAGGTTATGGATAGAATTCATGCTCTAAAGCTGGCTAATTCTTTTATCACTGATGCCGCTTTCCAGTTAGCTAAACTAGCGGCGAAAAACTCAGGTTTTGCCATCATGGCGCGAAGAGCGCTTTGGCTCAAATCATGGTCTGCGGATGTGTCGTCCAAAACAAAACTGTTAAATATTCCCTTCAAAGGGAAGACTCTTTTCGGCCCAGAGCTGAAAGAAATTATTTCAGATATCACTGGGGGCAAGGGTCATGCCTTTCCACAAGATAGGCCGTTTAAGGCCAAAAACAAGGCTAATTTTCGCTCCTTTCGCAACTTCAGGAGCGGACCAGCTGCAACCTCTGCTGTCGCAAAGCAAGATAACTCTTCCCAGCCCAAAGCAACCTGGAAACCTTTGCAGGGCTGGAATAAGGGTAAACAGGCCAAGAAGCCTGCTCCTGCTACCAAGACAGTATGAAGGGGTAGCCCCCGATCCGGGACCGGATCTAGTAGGGGGCAGACTTTCTCTCTTTGCTCAGGCTTGGGCAAGAGACGTTCAGGATCCCTGGGCATTAGAAATAGTTGCTCTGGGGTACCTTCTAGAATTCAAGGATTCTCCCCCAAGGGGAAGGTTCCACAGTTCTCGTTTGTCTTCAGACCAAACAAAGAAACAGGCGTTCTTATGCTGTGTAGAAGATCTCCTAAGAATGGGAGCAATACACCCAGTTCCAATTGCAGATCAAGGACTGGGCTTTTACTAAAACCTGTTTGTAGTTCCCAAAAAGGAGGGAACTTTCAGGCAAATCCTGGATCTAAAGATTTTAAACAAATTCCTCAGAGTTCCGTCTTTCAAGATGGAAACCATTCGGACAATCTTGCCGATGATCCAGGAAGGTCAATATATGACTACCGTGGATCTAAAGGATGCGTACCTACATATTCCTATCCACAAAGATCACCATCAGTTCCTAAGGTTCGCCTTTCTGGACAAACATTACCAGTTCGTGGCCCTTCCTTTCGGGTTGGCCACCGCTCCCAGAATTTTCACAAAGGTGCTAGGGTCCCTTCTAGCGGTTCTAAGACCGCGGGGCATTGCAGTAGCACCTTACCTAGACGACATATTAATACAGGCGTCGTCCTTTCACAGAGCCAAGGCTCATATGGTCATCGTTCTGGCCTTTCTAAGGTCTCACGGGTGGAAGGTGAACGTAGAAAAGGAAGTAACCAAGATCATCAAATGGGCGGAGGATCACTCCTGCCATCTATCTGCAATTCACATCCCAGGGGTAGACAACTGGGAGGCGGATTTTCTAAGTCGTCAGACTTTCCATCCGGGGGAGTGGGAACTCCACCCGGAGGTTTTTGCTCAGCTGACCCAGCTTTGGGGCATTCCAGAGTTGGATCTGATGGCGTCCCGTCAGAACACCAAACTTCCCCTTTACGGATCCAGATCCAGGGATCCCAAGATGGCATTGATAGATGCATTAATAGCGCCTTGGTCATTCAGTCTAGCTTATGTCTTTCCACCGTTTCCTCTTCTCCCTCGGCTAATAGCCAGAATCAAACAGGAGAAGGCTTCGGTAATTCTGATGGCGCCTGCTTGGCCACGCAGGACTTGGTATGCAGACCTAGTGGACATGTCCTCGGTCCCACCATGGAAACTGCCATCGAGGCAGGATCTTCTAATCCAGGGTCCTTTCAAGCATCCAAATCTAGTTTCTCTGCAACTGACTGCTTGGAGATTGAACGCTTAATCCTAGCTAAGCGGGGTTTCTCTGATTCAGTTATAGATACTCGGATACAGGCCAGAAAGCCTGTCACCAGGAAAATTTACCATAAGATATGGCGGAAATATCTTTGTTGGTGTGAATCCAAGGGTTACTCGTGGAGTAAGGTTAGGATTCCAAGGATATTGTCTTTTCTCCAAGAAGGTTTGGAGAAAGGTCTGTCAGCTAGTTCCTTAAAAGGACAGATATCTGCTCTGTCTATTCTGTTACACAAGCGTCTGGCAGCTGTACCAGACGTTCAGGTGTTTGCACAGGCCCTTGTTAGAATTAAGCCTGTGGCTCCTCCTTGGAGTCTAAATTTGGATCTTTCAGTTCTTCAAGGGGTTTCGTTTGAACCTTTACATTCCATAGATATTAAGTTATTATCTTGGAAAGTTTTGTTTTTAGTAGCCATTTCTTCTGCTCGAAGAGTCTCTGAATTGTCTGCTTTGCAGTGTGATTCACCCTATCTGGTGTTCCATGCAGTTAAGGTTGTTTTGCGTACCAAACCTGGTTTTCTTCCAAAAGTGGTTTCTAATATGAATATTAACCAGGAAATTATTGTTCCTTCTCTGTGTCCTAATCCATTTTCTAGAAAGGAACGACTTTTACACAATCTTGACGTGGTTCGTGCTTTAAAATTCTATTTAAAAGCAACTAAAGATTTCAGACAAACATCATCCTTGTTTGTTGTCTATTCTGGTAAGCGGAGAGGTCAGAAAGCGACTGCTACCTCTCTTTCCTTTTGGCTGAAAAGCATCATCCGATTGGCTTATGAGACTGCTGGACAGCAGCCTCCTGAACGAATCACAGCTCAGAACCAGAGCCAGAGCTGTGGCTTCCACATGGGCTTTCAAGAATGAGGCTTCTGTTGAACAGATTTGTAAGGCAGCGACTTGGTCTTCACTGCATACATTTGCCAAATTTTACAAATTCAATACTTTTGCTTCTTCGGAGGGTATTTTTGGTAGAAAGGTTTTGCAAGCAGTGGTGCCTTCCGTTTAGGTGACCTGACTTGTTCCCTCCCTTCATCCGTGTCCTATTGCTTTGGTATTGGTATCCCACAACTAAGGATGAATCCGTGGACTGAGTACACCAAGTAAGAGAAAACAGAATTTATGCTTACCTGATATATTTCTTTCTCTTACGGTGTATTCAGTCCACGGCCCGCCCTGACATTTAAGTCAGGTTCAAATTTTATAACTACAGTCCACCACTGCACCCTATGGTTCTCCTTTTTCTTCTAACCGTCGGTCGAATGACTGGGGGGGCGGAGCCTGAGGGGAGCTATATGGACAGCTTTGCTGTGTGCTCTCTTTGCCACTTCCTGTAGGGAATGAGAATATCCCACAAGTAAAGGATGAATCCGTGGACTGGCTACACCGCAAGAGAAAGTAATTTATCAGGTAAGCATAAATTCTGTTTTTTGGGAGAGAGGTTTTGCAAGCAGTGTTGCCTTCCGTTTAAGGTACCTGTCTTGTTCCCTCCCTTCATCCGTGTCCTAAAGCTTTGGTATTGGTATCCCACAAGTAAAGGATACACCTTGCAAGAGAAAACAGAATTTATGCTTACATGATAAATTACTTTCTCTTGCGGTGTATCCAGTCCACGGCCCGCCCTGGCATTTAAGTTAGGTAAAAAATTTTTTGTTTAAACTACAGTCACCACTGCACCCTATGGTTTCTCCTTTTTCTTCCTAACCTTTGGTCGAATCACTGGGGGGTGGAGCTAGAGGGGGAGCTATATGGACAGCTCTGCTGTGTGCTCTCTTTGCCACTTCCTGTAGGGAATGAGAATATCCCACAAGTAAAGGATGAATCCGTGGACTGGATACACCGCAAGAGAAAGTAATTTATCAGGTAAGCATAAATTCTGTTTTCTACACTGTTAGAATATATCTTTTTGTTGTTCTTGTCTGTGATGTGATGGATAAATGACTTAAAGTGTTGTTTTTTTAAGGATCTGCCATAAGCCGGCCAGCTTTATTACTCTCTGAGAAATATTTCGCTCTCATTGTTAAGGCTCTTAGATGTGCGCTTTTGACAAGGTATTTATGTAGTTCCTCTCTAGTTTCCGCTAGTTGAACGGAGAGTTGCTGTGAGTTAGGACATTTTTTCTGGGCTTCCTCCAGCTGGATGAGTTTTTGTGTGAGTGAATTGTAGATGTCTGATTTTATTTTGCGTTGTCTCCGGGTGTATTGAATGAGTTCCCCACGTATGAAACATTTATAGGCTTCCCAGTTATTTGAGGGAGAGGTCGCATCTGGGTCATTATGTACAAAGAATTCCTCTGTCTTTTCATTGATACCAGCGACCAGCATTGTGTCATCTAGGACATAGTCGTTCAGTTTTCAAGTATTATGTGTAAGTGTTATTGAGGGCCATTGGAATATGTTTAGAACCATACTATGATCTGACCATACAGTGTGTGTAATTTTAGAGTCGACTAACAGGGACAGTGTGGTTTGGTCGCAAAGTAAATAGTCAAGACGCGTGTAGGTATGTTGTGGGTTTTGAAGAAAAGGTATAGTCCCTGATTCCCAGGTGTGCTATCTGCCAGGTGTCGAATAAGGGCAGGACGTGTAAAGCGGACCAGTTTGCTTTTTTTTGGTTACTACTCATATATGAGCGGCCCATTGAGGCGTCACGTTGTGGGCAAAAGGGGAAATTAAAATAGCCTCCAATTATGATCGGGCCTTTTTCCGTATCCAGGAGTCTGTTTATGGCTGAGCGGAAAAAGGAGTGCAGTCTGTTTGGTGCGTAAATATTTGCTATTGTAATCGGTTTCCTGTAATAAAGTCCCACCAATATTAAGAGTCTACCATCAGAGTCAGATTGCTTTTGTATCAGTTCAATTCCCATTCTTTTTATTTGGCCCATAGCAGAGGTAGTACTGGTCATAATAACGTTTAGAGATATTAGATTCTTTAGTTTTAGTGAAGTGCGTCTCTTGAATGAAAACTATATCTAGTCTACCTTTATGAAAATCATGTAGCGCAATGGAGCGTTTCTCCGGTGATAGGAATCCTTTGACATTCTGTGTGGCTATATTGAATTGTTTATTGGGGGGCATTGTCGTTAGTGCGTCTCGAGCGCTGTTGTAACGTGTGTGCGTTGGTAGATCTAGGGCTGAGAGGGTGAAGTGTTTGCAATCTGATTCAAGGATAGGGGGAAGGAGGGGAAAGGTAAAGTTACAAAAAAATTAAGGTTATGGGAAAAAGGTAATGAAAAAATATCCTCGATAAAAAAACGAGGAAGAAGTGTTAACAGTAGTATACTACTCAGTTCACAATGAAAAAATAAAGAAAAAACCTTCGAAAGAAGGGCTGTAAACACAAATAAACAAACGGGACCCGCGATCAGACAGGGTCCGCAACATATTAGTACATTTAGGCAGTGCAATATTTCTAATATAACTATATTAGAGACGGCTATATTGGTTAACTATAATATAGTAGGCATTTTCAAATGGTTAAGATTTAAATCATCTTGTCTCTTACACAGTCAAATATAATGAAAGGTGTGAGATGATAATATCTGTAGTAGACAAAAGGAAAAGCAACAACATCCATACATAAAAAATGATGAACAAACAGTCTCTAAGGTACAGGAGGTGGCTATGATCAGTACATAGCTTCTCAGAGTTAAGGAGAAGCAACAAACACCATAGACGCCTGACTGTAACCTCTGATAGTGAAGGAGGAAACTAGCAAATTGTCTCCTAGTACTTGAAAACCAGGTAAAGAACATACAGTTTAAACTCACGGTTAAGAATAGCAATGTTCATCCCCTAGATCAGGGAACCAATCCGTAGTAGCCATATAGTGGCAGTGTTCAAGTTACTTCCATAAGTGACCTTGGAGGTTTCTATTTAGATCCCAGTGCTGAAGCCTCTGCTTAGTACTTTCTCTGGGCATTGGGTGCTTGCTTGGAAATCTTGGAAGTTTGATTGTTCCACTATATCCGAGGGTTGTGGTGGTGGCATATTTAATAGCTCACAAAATAAGACAGTGTCAGCTGGATCTTGACAGATGTGGCGTTTGCCGTTTCTATTGATTTGCAGGGACACAGGAAATCCCCATCTATAGGGTATCTGCAATGAGCGGGTATGAAATTCTTTACGTCCTTGCATAGTTCTAGCCGAAAGGTCTTGATATATTTGTATACGAGATCCCATATGTGAGAAAGTTGGCTGCACTCTTGAAAAGTTATATATTTTTTCTCTATATGACTGAAAGTGTAGTATGACATCTCAGGGTGGCCGATTATCCCCAGGTTTGGGGCGAAGGGAACGATGCACTCTATCCAGTGGGACCTCTTCCATCACTATGGAATTAGCTTTTGCTAAGGATTGAAACAGGCTTTGTAGATATTCTGGTAATCTGTCACTATTTACTGACTCTGGTATAATACGCAAGTTGTTCCTCCGTGACCTATTTTCAATGTCATCGAGCTTGTTTTCAAGTTCATTGATTTGTGTCTGTTGGTTACTCACGACGTGTTACATATCAACTATGCCTTTGGCGAGCACCTCTCTATCTTCTTCACGTGCCTCAACTCTATTCCCCAGTTCATTGATGTCTTTTTTTTAAATCTGCACACTCATCTCGTATACACACCTTTACTTGGCTGATCAAGGCTTCCATTGCTTTTAAAGTAACAGGGCCATCATCTAGAGCACTAGGTGCCGTTGGGGAACTGGGGTTGGAGGCTATATAAGGTGTTTCTCCGCTTGATTCATCTTGCTCGTCTGCTAAGTTAGTCACAGTTTTGAGCTTGTTCACATTTTTAAAGTAGCTGTTTACAGAGCTAGTCCCAGAGGTTGCTGGTTTCATGGTTTTGTCACCTTTATCGTTTCTGCGGTGCGACATTGTGTGAAATATAGGATGTATAGGTGCAGCTGTGACGTTGGTTGATTATCCCCAAAGCTGCTGTGGGCACGACAGTATAAATATATGCTTGGCTGCACCCTGGGGATGCTGCGTTAGCAGTTAGGGTTTATGTGAGGGCCCAGCCCTACTCAGTATACAAGTCCATCTGTTCAAGCTGCCCCCTCATTTTATGCTGTATGTCTATTTGTACATTTATAAGGTCTGTGCTGATGCCTTGTGCTAGGCCTTACCGGTTCTTGATAAGTCCTGGTCCTTGTTATAGGTGCGTGGAATGTAGGCAATCAAGTGTCAGCCTTTGATGGTGTGCTGCATATTAACACTTTTTCCTTCAGCTGCGTTCATTAGGCACTCGAACAAATGCAGCCTGATTTATGTTGCGGCCTAGTAATACTGCCGCATGGCACAGGTCGCTTGCGGAGCTGTCATTACTGTCGGAGGACAAGGAAAAACTGACCAGTTTGTGTGGTAGTCTGCAGGCTACATCAGGCAGGGCTATTACTCCCAAAATGTTTCAGTCGTGTTGCAAATCCACGGATCCCGCTGCTGCTGTGTACGGAACTCTAAACAAGTGCGGCCATCTCCGACGACCGCAAGCTCCGCCCCGCGGATCAACATTGTTTATGTATGATAATTAACATGAACAGCAAGTGTCCCAAAATACAAATTTGAATTGCTGTATTATGATGTGTTACAGCGTATTATTGGCTAGGGGTTACAATGTTACATGTATATAGCTGCTTAGCTTGGGGATAATACAATATAAGGTAATTTAGTTGTCATTAAACTGTGCAAAATACATATATCCATATTGTTGGATAATATACTTATATAAATGTGTTATGTTATATTGTAGCCCACCAATAATAAATAATTACTATGTTAGTTCACACAGGTCATTAAAGGTGAATTTCATATTTTGAATTGGTTTGATCAGTTGTACAGTAATCAATACAGAGGTGTTGAATAAGAGTCAGTACACCATTACGGCGAGTGTCTAATTAGCAGTTAGCAATCGCCTGCCCATTAACAAATGAAATGCTTTTTCCCTCTTTTTAAGCCCAAGAGCAGTAGGTAAAACTTGAGAACTAGGAGTACGTCACCTAAGCCGAAACGCGTAAACTTTACTTCCAGCTAATTGGCATTTTCACTGCTTAAACTGTGCACTTGTTCTTATTTTTAAGAAGCTAATAAAGAACGGTTTTATTGAGCTGCCGCCTCTCCAGACTTGTGTTTTTGAAAGTTTGCCCGTGTTATCCCTACTCTTACTCAACCTTTCTTTTTAAATTCATGTGACACCTTTGTATGCCTATATTGCAAGGGCTTATTTCTTTAATCCATAACATACTTGAGAATTATTGTTTACTTCTTACTTGAAAACATTTTATGTGTATGTTATTGAAAACCTTTGAAGATTGACAGTTGGTTGTGAAAAGGCACCAGAAGTATGGATTTCTTTTACACACTCTCTCCTATTTTTTTATTACACCCGGTGTCTTAATAGAAAGGTTATATTTTTAATATATATTTTGTTGGGCCTTATTTTATTTCTTTTTCCTCTAAAGCTTCTTTCCCATGTCTTCCCCTAAACTTCTCTTTTTAGTTTTACTCTCAATAAAAAGATGTCCTTTAACAACTTTATTGTAATTGATTTTGAAAGCCAAAATTGGAATCCACATAGATGCATTTCAGTTTTGAATAGGAGCATCTTTGTAATATACATGTATTAACAAAAATGCTTTTAATAAAATCTATAGCTGTTTCAAAAGTGTATTTAAGTATGCACCGTGCACCAGCATTTTAAACACAGCAGCTGCTCAGAAAGCATAAGGTGCTTGTACCATCTGATAATGACTCGGTTTGTTAATTGCTGACATGATACTAGCCCCACTGGTACTCTGAGAAGCTGCAGTTTTTTTAATGCTTGTACACTGAAAATATCTAGCTCTGCCTCACATGCACGTGCAGAGAAAAATTTTAACACTAAAACAGTGTTAGCTTTTATCAGAAACATTTTTGCCAATACCTATATATTGCAAATATGTTTCTATTTAATGAAGTAATTAATCAATGTGCATTTATATTTTGACTAGAATGTCCCTTTAATATGTTTTTTGTCTAAATTGCCAATTATGTTTTGATCTATTATGAATGTCTTTCTGTTTTTGTGTTAGTCAAATATAAAATATAATAGGCTATGTTATCTGCACATTGTGTAGTGTTTGTTATAATTATTTTTATTAGTTTCATTATAGATACTAATAAAGTAAGTTTACATTTTTAGTAATCCATCAATCATTTGCTTTAGAAGCTGCAACGGTTTAATATTTTGCACTCAAACCGTACTTCTACTTTGAAAGAGGAGAGAGGAGGGAGGGGGGAGAGATCGATATCTGATAATGATTTAATACAAAGTTATTTTAATTTTATGCTTGGAAAAGGCGTTTCCCTGTCTATTGTACAGTGTGCATCTCACTCCTTGCCAATGTAGCTTTTCAATACAGTGCATACAATATATTGAAAAAATAAAATGGAAACAGTGCTTATTCAACAGGTTGCTGGCATAGATGTGGATTACCAGTACTCGGTAATCCAAAATAAATACACTGAACATTTTGTGAGGCTTCATCCTGGCTATTAATCATGATGACAGGTCTGGAAAAGGGCTAAAAACATTTACAGCCGGAGGTCTAAGGTCTGAGCCTGAAACTACTTATCAGTTCAATCTCTATCTTAAATCAAAATATATTTCTTTCTAATGACACAGTGATTCCATGGATCATCTAATTACTATTGGGAATATCACTCCTGCCCGGCAGGAGGCGGCAAAGTGCACCACAGCAAAGCTGTTAAATATCACCTCCCTTCCCTCCAACCCCAGTCATTCTTTTTGCCTACGTTATAGCAAGGAAGTGGTAATATTTAGGTGTTAGAAGATTCTTCAAGCAAGATTTTATTTTTTTTCAGCAGTGCAAGATTGTGCTGCTTTGTCCTAGGGAGTAGCCATAGTCCATATCAGTTTCTTCTGTAGAGCAGTTGTGGCTTTTAAGCAATGGGAACTTGTGAAGTACAATCCTCACTGCGCCTCCCATATACTTAATGCTGCCCCGAATTTGAAAGCCTGAGTAAGATTACTCAGGCTTTAAGGTGAGTGTCTAATTAGCAGTTAGCAATCACCTGCCCATTAACGAATGAAATGCTTTTACCCTCTTTTTAAGCCCAAGAGCAGTAGGTAAAACTTGAGAGCTATGAGTACGGCACCTAAGCCGAAACGCGTAAGCTTTACTACTTTACTAATGGGCATTTTCACTGCTTAAACAGTGCACTTGTTCTTATTTTTAAGATGCTAATAAAGAACGGTTTTATTTATTCTTCAAGCAAGATTTTTTTTTCAGCATTGCAAGATTTTGCTGCTTTGTCCTAGGGTGTAGCCATAGTCCATATCAGTCTCTTCTGTAGAGCAGTGGTGGCTTTTAAGCAATGGGAACTTGTGGGGTACAATCTTCACTGAGCCTCCCATATATTTAAAGTGACAGTCTAGGACAAAATAAACTTTCATGATTCAGATAGAGCATGTAATTTTAAACAATTTTCCAATTTACTTTTATCACCAATTTTGCTTTGTTCTCTTGGTATTCTTAGTTGAAAGCTTAACCTAGGAGGTTCATATGCTAATTTCTTAGACCTTGAATGCCACCTCTTTTCAGAATGCATTTTAACAGTTTTTCACCACTAGAGGGTGTTAGTTCATGTATTTCATATAGATAACACTGTGCACGTGAAGTTATCTGGGAGCAGGCACTGATTGGCTAAACTGCAAGTCTGTCAAAAGAACTGAAATCAAGGGGCAGTTTGCAGAGGCTTAGATACAAGATAATCACAGAGGTAGAAAGTTTATTAATATAACTGTGTTGGTTATGCAAAACTGGGTAATGGGTAATAAAGGGATTATCTACCTTTTTAAAACTAAAAATTCTGGTGTAGACTGTCCCTTTAATGCTGCCCTAACTTTGAAAGCCTGAGTAAGATTACTCAGTCTTTAAAAGGCATATACAGCAGCACTGAGGCAAAGGAGTAGCAGGGCAATCCAATAGTTAAAAAATATAACTTTTATTTAAACTAGGGAGTTTGGAGCTGTGTATTCTTTTAACACATGTTTAAATAAAAGTTATATTTCTTCTGTTAAGTGTGATCAGTCCACGGGTCATCATTACTTGTGGGATATTAACTGCTCCCCTACAGGAAGTGCAAGAGGATTCACCCAGCAGAGTTGCTATATAGCTCCTCCCCTCTACGTCACCTCCAGTCTTTCTCTTGCACCCAACGACTAGATAGGATGTGTGAGAGGACTATGGTGATATATTTAGTTTTCTCCAACATAGGTGTGTCCGGTCCACGGCGTCATCCTTACTTGTGGGATATTCTCTTCCCCAACAGGAAATGGCAAAGAGCCCAGCAAAGCTGGTCACATGATCCCTCCTAGGCTCCGCCTACCCCAGTCATTCTCTTTGCCGTTGTACAGGCAACATCTCCACGGAGATGGCTTAGAGTTTTTTAGTGTTTAACTGTAGTTTTTATTATTCAATCAAGAGTTTGTTATTTTAAAATAGTGCTGGTATGTACTATTTACTCAGAAACAGAAAAGAGATGAAGATTTCTGTTTGTATGAGGAAAATGATTTTAGCACCGTAACTAAAATCCATGGCTGTTCCACACAGGACTGTTGAGAGCAATTAACTTCAGTTGGGGGAACAGTGTGCAGTCTCTTACTGCTTGAGGTATGACACATTCTAACAAGACGATGTAATGCTGGAAGCTGTCATTTTCCCTATGGGATCCGGTAAGCCATGTTATTAAGATAGTAAATAAGGGCTTCACAAGGGCTTATTAAGACTGTAGACTTTTTCTGGGCTAAATCGATTCATTATTAACACATATTTAGCCTTGAGGAATCATTTATTCTGGGTATTTTGATATGATTATATCGGCAGGCACTGTTTTTGACACCTTATTCTTTAGGGGCTTTCCCTAATCATAGTCAGAGCCTCATTTTCGCGCCGGTATGGCGCACTTGTTTTTGAGGACAGCATGGCATGCAGCTGCATGTGTGTGGAGCTCTGTTACATAGAAAAGAGTTCTCTATCTCCGTCAACGAGGGTTCCCTTCTTGGGAACTATAATAGACTCCTTAGAAATGAGGATTTTTCTGACAGAAGCCAGAAAAACAAAACTTCTAGACTCTTGTCGGATACTTCATTCCGTTCCTCTTCCTTCCATAGCGCAGTGCATGGAAGTGATAGGTTTGATGGTAGCGGCAATGGACATAGTTCCTTTTGTGCGCATTCATCTAAGACCATTACAACTGTTCATGCTCAGTCAGTGGAATGGGGACTATTCAGACTTGTCTCCGAAGATACAAGTAAATCAGAGGACCAGAGACTCATTCCGTTGGTGGCTGTCCCTGGACAACCTGTCACAAGGGATGACCTTCCGCAGACCAGAGTGGGTCATTGTCACGACCGACGCCAGTCTGATGGGCTGGGGCGCGGTCTGGGGATCCCTGAAAGCTCAGGGTCTTTGGTCTCGGGTAGAATCTCTTCTACCGATAAATATTCTGGAACTGAGAGCGATATTCAATGCTCTCAAAGCTTGGCCTCAGCTAGCGAGGGCCAAGTTCATACATCAACCATCAGGGGGGAACAAGGAGTTCCCTAGCGATGGAAGAAGTGACCAAAATCATTCTATGGGCGGAGTCTCACTCCTGCCACCTGTCTGCTATCCACATCCCAGGAGTGGAAAATTGGGAAGCGGATTTTCTGAGTCGTCAGACATTGCATCCGGGGGAGTGGGAACTCCATCCGGAAATCTTTGCCCAAGTCACTCAACCGTGGGGCATTCCAGACATGGATCTGATGGCCTCTCGTCAGAACTTCAGAGTTCCTTACTACGGGTACAGATCCAGGGATCCCAAGGCGGCTCTAGTGGATGCACTAGTAGCACCTTGGACCTTCAAACTAGCTTATGTGTTCCCGCCGTTTCCTCTCATCCCCAGGCTGGTAGCCAGGATCAATCAGGAGAGGGCGTCGGTGATTTTGATAGCTCCTGCGTGGCCACGCAGGACTTGGTATGCAGATCTGGTGAATATGTCATCGGCTCCACCATGGAAGCTACCTTTGAGACGAGACCTTCTTGTTCTAGGTCCGTTCGACCCACTCCAGCTGACTGCTTGGAGATTGAACGCTTGATCTTATCAAAGCGAGGGTTCTCAGATTCTGTTATTAATACTCTTGTTCAGGCCTGAAAGCCTGTAACCAGAAAAATTACCACATAATTTGGTATATCTGTTGGTGTGAATCTGCAGGATTCCCTTGGGACAAGGTTAAGATTCCTAAGAGTCTATCCTTCCTTCGAGAAGGATTGGAAAAAGGATTATCTGCAAGTTCCTTGATGGGACAGATTTCTGCCTTGTCTGTGTTACTTCACAAAAAGCTGGCAGCTGTGCCAGATGTTCTAGCCTTTGTTCAGGCTCTGGTTAGAATCAAGCCTGTTTACAAAATTTTGACTCCTCCTTGGAGTCTCAACCTAGTTCTTTCAGTTCTTCAGGGGGTTCCGTTTGAACCCTTACATTCCGTTGATATTAAGTTATTATCTTGGAAAGTTTTGTTTTTGGTTGCAATTTCTTCTGCTAGAAGAGTTTCAGAATTATCTGCTCTGCAGTAGTGTTCTCCTTATCTGGTGTTCCATGCAGATAAGGTGGTTTTGCGTACTAAACCTGGTTTTCTTCCAAAAGTTGTTTCTAACAAAAACATTAACCAGGAGATAGTTGTGCCTTCTTTGTGTCCTAATCCAGTTTCAAAGAAGGAACGTTTGTTGCACAACTTGGATGTAGTTCGTGCTCTCAAATTTTACTTAGCAGCTACTAAGGATTTCAGACAAACTTTGTCTTTGTTTGTTGTTTATTCTGGTAAACGGAGAGGTCAAAAAGCAACTTCTACCTCTCTCTCCTTCTGGATTAAAAGCATTATCCGATTGGCTTATGAGACTGCCGGACGGCAGCCTCCTGAAAGAATCACAGCTCACTCCACTAGGGCTGTGGCTTCCACATGGGCCTTCAAGAACGAGGCTTCTGTTGATCAGATATGTAAGGCAGCGACTTGGTCTTCACTGCACACTTTTTCTAAATTTTACAAATTTGATACTTTTGCTTCTTCTGAGGCTATTTTTGGGAGAAAGGTTTTGCAAGCCGTGGTGCCTTCCATTTAGGTGACCTGATTTGCTCCCTCCCTTCATCCGTGTCCTAAAGCTTTGGTATTGGTTCCCACAAGTAAGGATGACGCCGTGGACCGGACACACCTATGTTGGAGAAAACAGAATTTATGTTTACCTGATAAATTACTTTCTCCAACGGTGTGTCCGGTCCACGGCCCGCCCTGGTTTTTTTAATCAGGTCTGATAATTTATTTTCTTTAACTACAGTCACCACGGTAACGTATGGTTTCTCCTATGCAAATATTCCTCCTTAACGTCGGTCGAATGACTGGGGTAGGCGGAGCCTAGGAGGGATCATGTGACCAGCTTTGCTGGGCTCTTTGCCATTTCCTGTTGGGGAAGAGAATATCCCACAAGTAAGGATGACGCCGTGGACCGGACACACCGTTGGAGAAAGTAATTTATCAGGTAAACATAAATTCTGTTTTTATATCTTCAATCAAAAGTTTGTTGTTTTATAATAGCACCGGAGTGTGTTATTCCTTCTCTGGAAGAATTTGAAGAAGAATCTACCTGAGTTTTTTTCTATGATTTTAGCTGGAGTAGTTAAGATCATATTGCTGTTTCTCGGCCATCTGAGGAGAGGCAAACTTCAGATCAGGGGACAGCAGGCAGATTAATCTGCAAAGAGTTATGTAGCAGTTTATTATTTTCTGACATGGAATTGATGAGAAAATCCTGCCATACCGTTGTAATGTAAACTCAGCCTTGAATGCAGTAGATGTAGCTGATATCAGGCTGTCATGTATGTATATTTTATACTTCTCTGGTTTTTAGACTGTATACATAGACTTAACCTAATTTGCAGGGACTTGCAATAGGTTTTAAATGACAATTAATTATTGAGGTAAAACGTTTTTTTGCTGGCATGTAAAAACGTTTATTTCTCTGAGGTACTGGGTGAAAAAATGTTTTGGGCACTATTTTTCCACTTGGCAATAGTTTTGATTTAAATTAGAGCAGTTCACTGATCCCTCTCACTGTTATGTGTGTGGGGGAGGGGCCATTTTGGTGCTTTCACTATGCATCAGAAAAAACTCAGTCAGAGATTCATTTTCTTCCTGCATGATCCGGTTCATCTCTACAGAGTTCAGGGATCTCCAAAGCCTTTTTTGAGGGAAGTAATCATTACAGCACAGCTGTGCTGATTGTATTGACTGTGATAAAAAAAAAACAAAAAAAAAAAAAATGTTTATTTGTGTATTTTTTTCTGCTGCCTGGGTTAGTTATCATTTGCTGAGGGGAACAATCCTTTGCTAAAACTGTATATTCTGACAAAGATTGATGCTATAACTTAATTATTTTAACTGTTATAATATTTTTCTGTGCTTCTTAAAGGCACAGTTCGTTTTCATATTATTTGTAAATTACTTTGTAAAGTATTTCCAAGTTGCTGTTTATTTGCTAGTGTGTTAAACATGTCTGATTCAGAGGAATATCTCTGTGCTATATGTGTTAATGCCAAAGTGGAGCCCAATAGAAATTTATGTACTAAATGTATTGATGCTACTTTAAAAAACAGTCAATCTGTACAAATTGAACATATTTCACCAAACAACGAGGGGAGAGTTATGCCGGCTAACTCGCCTCACGTGTCAGTACCTGCATCTCCCGCTCAGGAGGTGCGTGATATTGTAGCGCCGAGTACATCTGGGCGGCCATTACAAATCACATTACAAGATATGGCTACTGTTATGACTGAAGTTTTGGCTAAACTACCAGAACTAAGAGGTAAACGTGATCACTCTGGGGTGAGAACAGAGTGCGCTGATAATGCAAGGGCCATGTCTGATACTGCGTCACAGTTTGCAGAACGTGAAGACGGAGAGCTTCATTCTGTGGGTGACGGTTCTGATCCAAATAAACTGGACTCAGACATTTCAAATTTTAAATTTAAGCTTGAGAACCTCCGTGTGTTACTAGGGGAGGTATTAGCGGCTCTGAATGATTGTAACACAGTTGCAATCCCAGAAAAAATGTGTAGGTTGGATAAATATTTTGCGGTACCGACGAGTACTGACGTTTTTCCTATACCTAAGAGACTTACTGACATTGTTACTAAGGAGTGGGATAGACCCGGTGTGCCTTTCTCACCCCCTCCTATATTTAGAAAAATGTTTCCAATAGACGCCGCCACACGGGATTTATGGCAAATGGTCCCTAAGGTGGAGGGAGCAGTTTCTACTTTAGCTAAGCGTACCACTATCCCAGTGGAGGATAGCTGTGCTTTTTCAGATCCAATGGATAAAAAATTAGAGGGTTACCTTAAGAAAATGTTTGTTCAACAAGGATTTATATTGCAACCTCTTGCATGTATTGCGCCTGTCACGGCTGCAGCAGCATTTTGGTTTGAGTCTCTGGAAGAGACACTTCAATCATCCACACTAGATGACATCACACACAAACTTAAATTCCTTAAGTTAGCTAATTCATTTATTTCAGATGCCGTAGTACATTTAACTAAACTTGCGGCTAAAAATTCAGGATTCGCCATTCAGACACGCAGAGCTCTGTGGCTGAAATCCTGGTCAGCTGATGTTACGTCTAAATCTAAATTGCTTAATATTCCTTTCAAAGGGCAGACCTTATTCGGGCCGGCTTGAAAGAGATTATTGCTGACATTACAGGAGGTAAAGGTCATGCCCTGCCTCAGGACAAGGCCAAAGCCAAGGCTAGACAGTCCAATTTTCGTTCCTTTCGTAATTTCAAAGCAGGAGCAGCATCAACTTCCTCTGCACCAAAATAGGAAGGAGCTGTTGCTCGCTACAGACAAGGCTGGAAACCTAACCAGTCCTGGAACAGGGGCAAACAGGCCAGAAAACCTGCTGCTGCCCCTAAGACAGCATGAATTGAGGGCCCCCGATCCGGGACCGGATCTAGTGGGGGGCAGACTTTCCCTCTTCGCCCAGGCTTGGGCAAGAGATGTTCAGGATCCCTGGGCGTTAGAGATCATATCTCAGGGATACCTTCTGGACTTCAAATCCTCTCCCCCAAGAGGGAGATTTCATCTGTCAAGGTTGTCAACAAACCTAACAAAGAAGGAAGCGTTTCTACGCTGCGTACAAGATCTTTTATTAATGGGAGTGATCCATCCAGTTCCGCGGTTGGAACAAGGACAAGGGTTTTACTCAAATCTGTTTGTAGTTCCCAAAAAAGAGGGAACCTTCAGGCCAATCTTGGATTTAAAGATCCTAAACAAATTCCTAAGAGTTCCATCGTTCAAGATGGAAACTATTCGAACAATTTTTGCCCATGATCCAAGAGGGTCAGTACATGACCACAGTGGATTTAAAGGATGCTTACCTTCACATACCGATTCACAGAAGTCATTACCGGTATCTAAGGTTTGCCTTTTTAGACAGGCATTACCAGTTTGTAGCTCTTCCATTCGGACTGGCTACGGCTCCAAGAATCTTCACAAAGGTTCTGGGCACTCTTCTGGCGGTACTAAGACCGCGAGGAATTTCAGTAGCTCCGTACTTAGACGACATACTGATACAAGCTTCAAGCTTTCAAACTGCCAAATCTCATACAGAGATAGTACTGGCATTTCTAAGGTCGCATGGATGGAAAGTGAACGAAGAGAAAAGTTCTCTCTTTCCACTCACAAGAGTTCCCTTCCTGGGGACTCTGATAGATTCTGTAGAAATGAAAATTTACCTGACAGAGGACAGGTTAACAAAACTTCAAAATGCATGCCGTGTCCTTCATTCCATTCAACACTCTAAATCTGAATCAAGAGACCAGAAATTCTCTTCTATGGTGGCTTTATCGGCCACATCTGTCCAGGGGAATGCCATTCAGCAGGCCAGACTGGTCAATTGTAACAACAGACGCCAGCCTACTAGGTTGGGGCGCTGTCTGGAATTCTCTGAAGGCTCAGGGACTATGGAATCAGGAGGAGAGTTTTCTTCCAATAAACATTCTGGAATTGAGAGCAGTCCTCAATGCTCTTCTGGCTTGGCCCCAGTTAACAACTCGGGGGTTCATCAGGTTCCAGTCGGACAACATCACGACTGTAGCTTATATCAACCATCAGGGAGGGACAAGAAGCTCCCTAGCAATGATGGAAGTATCGAAGATAATTCGCTGGGCAGAGTCTCACTCTTGCCACCTGTCTGCAATCCACATCCCGGGAGTGGAGAACTGGGAGGCGGATTTCTTAAGTCGTCAGACTTTTCATCCGGGGGAGTGGGAACTTCATCCAGAGGTCTTTGCCCAAATACTTCGACGTTGGGGCAAACCAGAGATAGATCTCATGGCGTCTCGACAGAACGCCAAGCTTCCGCGCTACGGGTCCAGATCCAGGGATCCGGGAGCGGTCCTGATAGATGCCTTGACAGCACCATGGACCTTCAGGATGGCTTATGTGTTTCCACCTTTCCCGATGCTTCCTTGATTGATTGCCAGAATCAAAAAGGAGAAAGCATCAGTGATTCTAATAGCGCCTGCATGGCCACGCAGGACTTGGTATGCAGATCTGGTGGACATGTCATTCTGTCCACCTTGGTCGTTACCTCTGAAACAGGACCTTCTGATTCAGGGTCCTTTCAAACATCAAAATCTAACTTCTCTGAAGCGGACTGCTTGGAAATTGAACGCTTGATCTTATCAAAGCGTGGTTTTTCTGAGTCAGTTATTGATACCTTAATACAGGCTAGGAAGCCTGTTACCAGAAAGATTTACCATAAAATATGGCGTAAATACCTATATTGGTGCGAATCCAAAGGTTACTCTTGGAGTAAGGTTAGGATTCCTAGGATATTGTCTTTTCTACAAGAAGGTTTAGAAAAGGGGTTATCCGCTAGTTCCTTAAAGGGACAGATCTCAGCTCTGTCCATTCTGTTACACAAGCGTCTGTCAGAAGTTCCAGACGTTCAGGCTTTTTGTCAGGCTTTGGCCAGGATTAAACCTTTGTTTAAAGCTGTGGCTCCACCATGGAGTTTAAACCTTGTTCTTAACGTTTTACAGGGTGTTCCGTTTGAACCCCTTCATTCCATTGATATAAAGTTGTTATCTTGGAAAGTTCTATTTTTAATGGCTATTTCCTCGGCTCGAAGAGTCTCTGAGTTATCAGCCTTACATTGTGATTCTCCTTATTTGATTTTTCACTCGGATAAGTTAGTTCTGCGTACTAAACCTGGGTTCTTGCCTAAGGTAGTCACTAACAGGAATATCAATCAGGAGATTGTTGTTCCATCCTTGTGCCCAAATCCTTCTTCGAGGAAGGAACGTCTTTTGCACAATCTGGATGTAGTTCGTGCCCTTAAATTTTATTTACAGGCAACTAAAGATTTTCGACAAACGTCTTCCCTGTTTGTCGTTTACTCTGGTCAGAGGAGAGGTCAAAAAGCTTCTGCTACCTCTCTCTCTTTTTGGCTTCGTAGCATAATTCGTTTAGCTTATGAGACTGCTGGACAGCAGCCTCCTGAAAGAATTACAGCTCATTCCACTAGAGCTGTGGCTTCCACTTGGGCCTTTAAGAATGAGGCCTCTGTTGAACAGATTTGCAAGGCTGCAACTTGGTCTTCGCTTCATACTTTTTCCAAATTTTACAAATTTGACACTTTTGCTTCCTCGGAGGCTATTTTTGGGAGAAAGGTTCTTCAGGCAGTGGTTCCTTCTGTATAAAGAGCCTGCCTATCCCTCCCGTCATCCGTGTACTTTTGCTTTGGTATTGGTATCCCACAAGTAATGATGACCCGTGGACTGATCACACTTAACAGAAGAAAACATAATTTATGCTTACCTGATAAATTCCTTTCTTCTGTAGTGTGATCAGTCCACGGCCCGCCCTGTTTTTTAAGGCAGGTAAATATTTTTTAAATTATACTCCAGTCACCACTACACCCTTGGCTTCTCCTTTCTCGTTGGTCCTTGGTCGAATGACTGGAGGTGACGTAGAGGGGAGGAGCTATATAGCAACTCTGCTGGGTGAATCCTCTTGCACTTCCTGTAGGGGAGCAGTTAATATCCCACAAGTAATGATGACCCGTGGACTGATCACACTACAGAAGAAAGGAATTTATCAGGTAAGCATAAATTATGTTTTTTTAACTATTGGATTGCCCTGCTACTCCTTTGCCTCAGTGCTGCTGTATATGCCTTTTGAATCTATATTTTCGGCTACACCGGCCGTTTTTACACAGCTTAGCACCCCTGTTACCTGTTAGCTGCCTGGATCCGCCTCTGCATATGGATTATGCCGGAACTCCCTGCCTGTAGCAGCCTGGTATTGTTTGTCTGTATTACTCAGTCTTTGTTTTCTTCCACAGGTCCATGTGTGGGAACATGTCTCTCAAACCTAGTGAGCTGCCTTGCTGCCTGGCAGATTTCTAAAGGCAAGATGGCACTTTAAAGTCAGTATTATGGGATAAAAGACATTCTCCTTTGGATTAGGGGATCATTTTATTATGGGCAGTATGGCCGGCACTGGGGACGAGGAGATTTAGGCTAAGAGGTGGTGTTTTACTTTTTATTATACTCCCGACGGCTTTACAATTCATTTAGCTGACCGGGAGGTTAATTTTGTAACGCCCACGATGGGTGTGGTTAGCTGAGGCAGCAATTTTCTGTTGCACGCTTTTTCCCTACACGTCTTGTGTTCCGGAGCGGAGATAGCTTATTCACAGTTTATTAGCAGTATTGCGGTTACCGGACTGCAATTTACAGAGAGATAAAAGTTGAGTCCGGATTATCTAACTGAATATTCACTCCGTTGTCAGTCAGGCAGGTAAGCTGAGGTGTAGAGGTTGTCTGGAGTGTTTTTTTTATATTATTTTCCTGCAGAAAAATAAAGCAGTTTCGTTTTAAAATTTAAAGGAACAGTAAAAATTTTTTTTGTGTATGGTGTTTTCTAAATAAAATCAGTTTATTTGTTTATTCTGTTTATTTGTAAATAAAGATGGACCAAGAGGCCCTGCAGGATGTTACATGTTCTTTATGTTTTAATGCTAATGTGTAACCACTAATTACTTTCATGTATTGAGAGAACTTTGCATTACAGGGATAGACTTTTTTCTGAGCCAATATTGTCTAGGGCGGATGCTGTTCAGGAATCTCCTGACAATGTTCAAGATATGCCGCAGCTTTTTCCTCAAGTGACCCAAAATTTATCATCAACACATACAGTGCTCTGCGCTTCCTCTTACTCCAACTGTAGTTACATTGCAAGACCTCACTTCCCTCATGTCCTAACGGTATCTGATGCGTTGTCCGCTTTTCCCATGCTGCAGGGAAAACGCTAGAGGAAATGTAAAGAATCAGTGAGTAAGGTTGCTGACACAGTCGTGGCTATTCCGAATGTCCCCTCCCAGAAATCTGAGGAGGAAGATACTTTGGTAGCATCTGAGGGTGAAATCTCAAACTCAGTGTAATTCCTTCTGCTGATACTGAAGTTCTATCCTTCAGGTTTAAGCTGGAGCACCTCAGTTTGTTACTTAAGGAGGTTTTGGCTACCTTGGATGACTCTGACACTACTGTTGTAGTCAATCCTAAGAAGTCTAGTAAGCTTTCCTGTACCAGATCGAGCTACAAAAATTATTGCTAGGGAATGGGAGTGACCGGGTATCCATTTTTCTCCATCCCCTATATTTAAGAAGATGTTTCCTATAGCAGACTTGATCAAGGTATCTTGGTAGACGGTCCCCACGGTGGAAGGGGCAATTTCCATGCTAGCTAAGAGGGCCACTATTCCCATAGAAGATAGTTGTTCCTTTAAAGTACCTATGGATAAGAAGTTGGAGTGGTTACTCAAGAATATGTATGTACACTAGGGTTTACAATGGCAACCTGCGGTCTGTATTGCTACCGTCACTAGTGCGGTGGCATACAGGTTTGATGAGTTGTCTGATTCTATTCGGACAGCCACTCTCCTTGAAAAGATCCAGGATAGGATCAAGGCCCTTAAGTTGGGCAATTCCTTTATTACGGATGCTTCCCTACAAGTTATTAAACTGGGAGCAAAGATTTCCGGGTTTGCCATACTGGCCTGCAGAGCTTTATGGTTAAAATCTTGGTCTGCTAATGTCATCCAAGTCTAAGCTTTTGGCGATTCCTTACAAGTGAAAGACCTTGTTTGGGCCGGGATTGACTGAAATTATTTCTGACATTATGGGAGGAAAGGGCCAGTTCCTCCCTCAGGATAAGAGGAATAAGCAGAAGGGTTGTCAGAGTAATTTTTGTTCCTTTTGAAACTTCAAGGCTAAGCCTTCCTTTCCTTCCAAGCAGGAACAGTCCAGGCCTTCCTGGAGGCCCAACCACTCTTGGAACAATGGAAAGCAATCCAAGATGCCTGCTATTGACTCAAAAGCAGCATGAAGACTCTTTCTTCGCTCGGGTTTGGGTTTGAGATGTTCAGGATTCCTGGGCGGTGAACATTGTGTCCCAGGGATACAAACTAGTGTTCAAGACCTTGCCTCCCAGGGGCAGGTTTCTGCTTTCAAGATTATCTGTAGACCAGATAAAAAGGGAGACGTTCTTAAACTGTGTTCGGGACCTTTCCGACCTGGGAGTAATAGTTCCTGTCCCAATGCAGGAATGCGCTCTGGGGTTTTACTCCAATCTGTTCATGGTTCCCAAAAAAGAGGGAACCTTCAGACTAATTTTAGATCTCAAAAGTCTAAACAAATTCCTCAGATTACCGTCCTTAAAGATGGAAACTATTAATTCCATTCTTCCATTGGTTCAAGAAGGTCAATTTATGACAACGGTAGATTTAAAGGACGCGTACCTGCATGTTCCCATCCACAGGGACCCTCACAAGTTTCTGAGGTTCGCATTTCTAGACGCATTTCTTCCATTTGGCCTTGCCACAGCTCCCAGAAACTTAGGTTCTGGGATCCCTGTTGGCGGTGCTCCGGTTGCGAGGCATTGCAGTGGCCCCTTATCAGGACGACATTCTGATTCAGGCGCCATCCTTTCAACAAGCAAAATCCCACACGGAAATGTTATCCTTCCTGCGATCTCACGGATGGAAGGTGAATTTGGAAAAGAGTTCCTTAGTTCCAACTACAAGGATAGTTTTCTTGGAAACCATAATAGATTCCTTATCAATGAAAATTTTTATGACAGATGTCAGGAAATCAAAAATTTTCGATTCTTGTCTAGCGCTTCAATCCTCTCCTCGGCCATCAGTGGCTCAATATATGGAGGTAATCGGTCTGATGGTAGCGGCCAAGGACATCCCTTTTCCACCTCAGACCTCTGCAGTTATGCATGCTCAGGCAGTGGAACGGAGATTATGCAGATCTGTCTCCATGATTACATCTGAATCAGGAAACAAGGGATTCTCTTCTTTGGTTGTTGTCTCAGGATCATCTCTCCTAGGGAACCTGCTTCCGCAGACCCACCTGGTTGATTGTGACAACGGACACCAGCCTACTAGGATGGGGAGCAGTCTGGGGCTCTCTAAAGGCTCAGGGAACATGGACTCGAATGGAGTCGGTTCTGCCCATAAACATTCTGTAACTGAGCGCAATCTTCAATGCTCTTCTGGCCTGGCCTCAGTTAGCCTCGGCCCGGTTTATCAGGTTCTAGTCGGACAACATAACTTCAGTTGCTTACATCAACCATCAGGGGGGAACTCGGAGTTCCTTGGCCATGACAAGATAATTCAGTGGGCAGAGACCCACAACTGCTTTCTGGAGGCGATCCACATTCCAGGAGTGGACAACTGGGAAGCAGATTTTCTGAGCAGACAGACCTTTCACCCCGGGGGAGTGGGAACTCCATCCGGAAGTGTTCTCTAGCTTGGTTCTCAAATGGGGACAGCCGGAACTGGATCTCATGGCATCTCGGCAGAATGCCAAGCTTCCGAGGTCCAGGGATCCTCAGGCAGTACTGATAGATGCTCTGGCGCTCCCTTGGAACTTGAGTCTTGCATACCTATTTACCCCGTTTGCTCTCCTGCCTCGGGTCATTGCTCAAATCAAACAGGAGAGGGGGTCGGTAATCCTCGTCACACCGGCATGGCCTCGCAGGATCTGGTATGCAGACCTAGTGGAGATGTCATCTCTTCCACTTTGGAGACTTCCATTGAGGAAGGACCTTCTACTTCAAGGGCTCTTCCTCCATCCAAATCTAGTTTCTCTTAAGCTGACTGTTTGGAGATTGAACTCTTACATTTATCTAAGCTTGGTTTTTCTGAGTCGGTCATTGTGACCATGATTATGGCTCGTAAGCCTGTGACTAGAAAGATTTACCATAAGATATGGCTTTAATATCTGTATTGGTGTGAATCCAAAGGCTACTCTTGGAGTAGAGTTCGGATTCCTTGAATTTTGTTTTTGGAGAAGGGTTTATCAGCAAGCTCCTTTAAGGGTCAAATATCTGCCTTGTCTATTTTATTACACAAACGTCTGGCGGATGTACCAGACGTGCAATCGTTCTGTCAGGCCTTGGTCAGAATCGGGCCTGTGTTTAAACCGGTTACTCCTCCCTGGAGTTTTAACCTTGTTCTTAAGGTTCTTCACCAGCCACCATTTGAGCCTATGCATTCCTTAGATATTGTGTTATCTGTTATCTTGGAAGTTTTTTTTTCTGGTGGCTATTTCATCTGCTCGTAGAGTTTCAGAACTCTCAGCATTACAGTATGAGTCTCCTTACCTTATTTTTCATTCGGATAAGGTTTTTTTGCATACTAAGTTAGAGTTTCTCCCTAAAGTAGTTTAAGATCAGAACATTAATCAGGAGATTGTTGTTCCTTCTTTGTGTCCTAATCCTTCTTCTCAGAAGGAAAGTCTGCTGCACAATCTAGACGTGGTGCGTGCATTGAAATTCTATTTACAGGCGACTAAGGATTTTCGTCAGTCTTCTGCTCTGTTTGTGGTTTTCTCTGGAAAGCGTAAAGGACAGAAAGCTACGGCTACTTCTTTTTCTTTGTGGCTGAAGAGTATCATTCGCTTGGCCTATGAAACTGCTGGACAGCAGCCTCCTGAGATAGTTACGGCTCATTCTACGAGGGCTGTTTCCTCTTCCTGGGCATTCAAAAATGAAGCTTCTGTGGAACAGATTTGCAAGGCTGCAACTTGGTCCTTTCTTCACACTTTTTCTAAATTCTATAAATTTGATACTTTTGCCTCGGCTGAGGCTTCTTTTGGTAGAAAGGTTCTTCAAGCAGTGGTGCCTTCCGTTTAGGTTCCTTGTCTTGACCCTTCCTTATCATATATGTGTCCTCTAGCTTGGGTATTGATTCCCAATAGTAATTAGATGATCTGTGGACTCGCCGTGTCATTAGAAAGAAAACAAAATTTATGCTTACTTGATAAATTTATTTATTTCTTGACACGGTCCACTGCCCGCCCTGTTTTTGTAAAGACAGGTTTTGTTGGTATGTTATAAACTTTAGACACCTCTGCACCTTGTTGCTTCCTTTCTCTCCTTTGCTTCGGTCGAATGACTGGGGTTGGAGGGAAGGGAGGTGATATTTAACAACTTTGCTGTGGTGCTCTTTGCCGCCTCCTGCTTGGCAGGAGTGATATTCCCAATAGTAATTAGATGATCCGTGGACTCACCTTGTCAAGAAAGAAAGAAATTTATCAGGTAAGCATAAATTTTGTTTTTGTTAAAAAAAAAAAAAATACTATTTTCTTTCCTATTACATGAAGAGTCCACAATGTCATTCCAATTACTAGTGAGATATTCAACTCCTGGCCAGCAGGAGGAGATAAAGAGCATGCCAGCAAAGCTGTTAAGTGTAACTGCCTTAGCCATAAACCCCAGTCATTCTCTTTGCCTCTGTCAATGAAGGTTGTGCGAAGTTGGTGTCAGAAAATATTTAATCCTTTTATGGGTATTTTTCCCTTCAAGCAAGGATTGGGGTTTTGCTGTGTCCACGTCAATCTCTTCAATAAGAGTAGTGGTGGCTTTTAAGCAGTTAAACGGCGGCGAGGTAGTTCTTGCTTTTATTTTAACACTTTGCTTCCCCGTTTAAAGAACAGAGTAACCAACTCTGGCTTTTTCATTTCCTACAGGTCCATGGCAGGGCTTTAAGTACCTGCCACAACTAAGGAGCAACATCTGTCCCACTGGATCTAAGGTAAGTGCATTTGCCTTCTAGGTACTGAAGGACAGCAGCACTTAAGAGGTTAATTCTCTTAGGATCCATTTTCTTGGACAAGTTATCCTATTCTTAGTTTAAGGATACAACTTTGGGGACAGATTTACATTAAGGGCTTGAGACATATTGGGCTTTCAAAAATCACACTGCACAGTAGAGGACAATTATAGAGGTTTTACACTTGGCGGCAGAATATAACTTTATTTTTGGAAATATGTTACTTTGGACTTTTCCACAGTAGAGGAGAGTCCGAATCTGAAGAGCCGCGCAGGTTTTATGCTTAGCGGTTTACTGGCATATTGCTATTTTCATGTGGAGACAGTTTGTTTAGAGAGTTAGTCATCGGTTGTTATTGACCATTTCCTTTTTTCTCATTCGCTCTTTTAGTGGCGCAGTGTTATTTCTCCCAGCTCACATGAAGCTGCTCTTCCGGTATTCCAGAACGCAGCTCAGTGAATTTGCGGTGCATAGTAGTGCCTCTCATCTAGAGTCTGGTCGAAACCTTGATCGCATCTAAGCGGATTGTTAGAGGGGAGACCAGTAGATCATCAGTACAGTCAGTTTTTCCAATTGCTACTGGGGTATTTTTTTCTCCTGTACGGTCGGAGCCTCAGGCATCTGAGGGGATTTATTTTAGGCTGCTTATATTTTTGTGGTGTTAAATAAGTTTTTCAACCAAAACTTTTTTGTATTAAATTTGTGTATTTTTTTCTGACACTGACTACAGTAATGGATTCTGATTTAGATCAATCAATTTCTTTGGACAAGTGCTTACTAAGTTTAGAGGCTTAAATTGTCCTGCCAATGCAATTTTGTTCCTCATGCTTATCAAAGACTATAAAATTTAAAGATGAGTTAATCCTTTCTGAGCCAAGTGTCTCTCAGGACAATGCTGTGCGTGACATGCCTCAGCTTTCTCCTCAAGACTTAATTGTTTCTCATACTGTGCCTTCTGTATCTGCTCAACTACCTGGGGGTATTTATTTACCTGGGGATTTTGCGGCGTAGGTTTCCTCTACAGTAAGAGCTGCTTTTTCAGCTTTCCCTGCATTGGGCAAGCGCAAGAGAAAATCTACAATTTTGCCTGTTACTAAGGCGTCTGACTCTAGGACTGCATTAGCTACTCTTGCTCAGTTGTCTGATGAGGAGAATACTTCAGTAGCTTCTGAGGGTGAGATCTCAGACTCTTTTGCAGAAAAATCTTCAGAATCGGAAGAGCTTAATTTTAGATTTAAGCTTGAACACCTCCGGTTACTATTGAAGTCGGTTCTAGCTACTTTAGATGACTCTGAATCTTCGGTTGCTGTCAACCCCACAAAGTCTTCTAAATTGGATAGAGTATATGATTCCCCATCTTCTGTGGAGCTTTTTCCTGCCTCTAGGAAGATGTCTGAAATTATTGCTCAGGAATGGGATAAGCTAGGGGTTCCTTTTTCCCTTTCCCCTGTTTTTAAGAAGATGTTTCCTGTTGCTGACTCTATTTGCGACTCATGGCGCACTGTTCCCAAAGTAGAAGGAGCTGTTTCTACTCTGGCTAAGAGAACTACAATTCCTATAGAGGATATTTGCTCTTTTAAAGACCCAATGGACAAGAAGCTAGAGGCTTACCTAAAAAAGATGTACATCCATCAAGGGTTACAGTGGCAACCTGTAGCGAGTATTGCTACGGTTGTGGGAGCTCCATCTTATTGATGTGATGCACTGTCTGATCTGATTACATAGGAAACTACAGTAGAGGAGATCCAAGACAGGATTAAAGCTCTCAAATTGGCCAAATCCTTTCTCTGTGATGTCAATATGCAGATAATTCATCTGGGAGCTAAGATCTAGTCTAGCATCACAGTACTAGCCTGCAGGGCTCTGTGGTTAAAATCTTGGTCGGCCGATGTCTCTTCTAAGGCCAAGCTTTTGGCTTTACCTTACAAAGGAGAGACTTTGTTTGGACCTGGTCTGACGGAGATCATTTCAGAGATTACAGGTGGAAAGGGATCTTTCTTACCTCAGGACAAGAAGAATAGACACAGAGGTTGTCCAACTTCTCATTTTTGTTCTTTTCGTAACTTTCCTTTCGTAACTTTAAGGGACAAAAGTCGTCGTCTTCTTCTTCAAAGCCAGATCCATTTGGAGATCCAATAAGTCCTGGAACAAGGGAAAACGCAACAAGAAGCCTTCTGCTGACTCTAAATCAGCATGAAGGTTCCGCCTCTGATTCCAGTATGGATCAGGTTGGGGGCAGGCTTTCTCTTTTTCGTCAAGCCTGGATACGCAATGTCCCAGAACCTTGGGTAGTGGACATAAAACTCATTCTGTAACCCTGGGATATTAAGTCTTGCCCTCCGCGGGGCAGATTTCTCCTGTCAAGACTATCCTCAAACCAGGTAAAGGAGGCCTTCTTAAACTGTGTAAAAGACCTATACTCTCTGGGAGTTATTGTTCCTGTCCCTCTAAAGGAACAGGGTCTCGGATTCTATTCCAATCTATTTGTGGTTCCCAAAAAGGAAGGAACTTTTCGACCCATTCTAGACCTCAAGTGTCTCAACAAATTCCTCAGGGTTCCGTCCTTCAAGATTGAAACTATTTGTTCCATTCTTCCTTTGGTACAGGAAAGTCAGTTTATGACACCATAGACCTGTAGGATGCATAACTTCATGTCCCCATTCACAGGGAACACCATCAGTATGTGAGGTTTGCCTTTTTGGACAAGCACTTCCAATTTGTTGCTCTTCCATTTGGTCTGACCATGGCTCCCAGAATAATGACAAAGGTTCTGGGGGCTCTGTTGGCTGTCATCAGATCCCAGGGAATTGCTGTAGCGCCTTATCTGGACGACATATTGGTTTTCAACTAGCCCAATCTCATACAGAGATGCTGTTGTCTTTTCTTCGTTCCCATGGGTGGAAGGTGCATTTGGAAAAAAGTTCTCTTGTTCCATCTATTAAAGCATGTTTCCTAGGGACTATAATAGATTCCATGTCCTTGAAGATTTTTTTTGACGGAGGTCAGAAAAGACGAGATTTTGGCTTCCTGCCTTTCTCTCTAGTCTGCCTTTCGTCCATCTGTGGCCCAATGCATGGAGGTGATTTGACTGATGGTGGCATCCATGGACATCATTCCTTTTTGCTTGGTTCAATCTACGACCGCCGCACCTTTGTATGCTCAGTCAATGGAACGGAGATAATTCGGATTTAACTCGAAGGATCAATCTGGACCCTCTGACAAGAGACTTTAGTGGTGGGTGTCACAGGAACATCTGTTTCAGGGCACTTGCTTTCTGAGACCTTCCTGGGAAATTGTAGGCTGGGGTGCTGTTTGGGGACCTCTAAAGTCTCAAGAGTCCTCTCCTCCCATAAATATCTTTGAGTTGAGAGCTATCGTCTATGCCCTATTAGCGTGGCCTCAACTCTCGTTGGTCTGGTTTATAAGATTTCAATCAGACATCACCTCAGTGGTTTACATTACCACCAGGGAACTCTGAGTTCCTTAACTATGAAGGAGGTTATTTGAATTCTGCAGTGGGCGGAAGCCCACAATTGTCTCCTTTCTGACATCCACTTTCCAGGAGTGGACAACTTGGAAGCAGATTTTCTGAGCAGACAGACCTTTCATCCCGGGGAGTGGGTTTTCCATCCGGAAGTGTTGTCTCAGATAACCCTCAAGTGGAGGGTTCCAGAGTTGGATCTGATGGCGTCTCTCCAAAACGCCAAGGTTCCAAAGTACGGTTCATGGTCAAGAGATCCTCAGGCCGTTCTGATAGATGCTCTAGCGGTACCTTGGAGGTTTCCTCTGGCTTATCCGTTTCTTCTCCTTCCACGAGTCATCGCTCGTATCAAACAGGGGAGTTCATTGGTGATTCCATTAGGTCCTGCATGGCCTCGCAGGATTTGGTTCGTGGATCGTGTAAGGATGTCATCTCTACCTCCTTGGAGGTTACCTCTGAGGAAAGACCTTCAGGGTCCTTTCCTCCATCCAAACTTAAATTCTCTGAAACTAACTTCTTGGAGATTGAACGCCTAGTTCTGTCGAAGCGTGGTTTTTCTGAGGCGGTCATTGAAACTATGATTCAGGCTCAAAAATCGGTTACTCGCAAGATTTGCCATAAAATATGGCGCAAACATACCTATCTTTGTGTGAATCTAAGGGGTTCACCTGGCGCTGGGTGAGGATTCCCCCAGATTTTGTCTTTTCTTCAGGATGGCCTGGAGAAGGGTTAATCGGTCAGTATCCTAAAGGTTCAGATTTCTGCATTATCTATTTTGTTACAAACGTCTAGCAGACCTACCAGATATTTAAGCATTCGTACAGGCCCTGGTTAGATTCAGGCCTTTTTTTAAACCTGTTGCTCCTCCTTGGAGCCTTAATTAAGTTCTTAAAGTTTTGCAGCAGGCTCCTTTTGAGCCAATGGATATTGTTGATATAAAACTGTTGTCCTGGAAGGTTTTGTTTCTTGTTGCCATTTCTTCTGCTCGCAGAGTGTCTGAGCTTTCAGCTCTGTAGTGAGATTCCTCGTACCTTGTTTTTCATTCTGACAAAGCGGTCCTTCGTACAAAATTGGGGTTTCTCCCTAAGGTGGTGTCGGATAGAAGCATTAATCAGGAAATTGTTGTTCCTTTTTTTGTCCTAATCCTTCTTCTCATAAGGAACGTCTTTTGCATAACTTGGATGTTGTGCAGGCTTTAAAATTCTACTTGCAAATTACTAAAGATTTTAGGGAATCATCTACCCTATTTGTTGTTTTCTCTGGAAAACGCAAGTCAGAAGGCCACTTCTACTTCTCTGTCTCTCTGGTTGAGATGTTTGATTTGTTTGGCTTATGAGACTGCTGGACAGCAGCCTCCTGAAAGAATTATGGCTCATTCCACTAGGGCTGTCTCCTCTTCTTTGGCTTTCAAAAATGAAGCTTCTGTGGATTAGATTTGCAAGGCGGCAACATGATCCTCTCTACATACTTTTTCAAAATTCTACAAATTTGATACTTTTGCCTCGGCTGAGGCTTCTTTTGAGAGAAAGGTTCTTCAATCGGTGATGCCTTCTGTTTAGGTTCTCATCCTGCCTTTTTCTCCCTCCCTGTTCATTCTATGTCCTCTGACTTGGGTATTGGTTCCCACTAGTAATTGGAATGACATTGTGTACTCTCCATGTCATAGAAAAGAAAACAAAATTTATGCTAACCTGATAAATTTCTTTCTTTCCAGACATGGAGAGTCCACGACCCTGCCCTTTTTTTATTTGTAATTCGGTAATTTTTTTTTTAAAACCTCAGGCACCTTTTTTAACCCTTGTGTTTTTCTTCCTTTCTATTTCCTTCGGCTGAATGACTGGGGGTTATGGGTAAGGCAGTTACACTTAACAGCTTTGCTGGGTTGCTCTTGACCACCTCCTGCTGGCCAGGATTTGAATATCCCACTTGTAATTGGAATGGCGTCATGGACTCTCCATGTCCTGAAATAAATTTATAAGCATACATTTTGTTATTTCAATTGAATGATGTAGGATGCAAAGGTTTCTCTTAAACTTTCAGGCATTTAGTTGAGTTAGTAGCAGTAATATTGCTTCAGATATGAATATGAGGTTTGTTTACTTTAATACAGACATCCTCAAACTTGGCCCTCCAGAGGTTTTGGAACTACATTTCCCATGATGCTCAGCCAGCTGATATGCTGGCTCAGCATAATGGGATATGTAGTTCCAAAACATCTGGATGGCCAAGTTTGATGAGCATCATGGGAAATGTAGTTCCAAAACCTCTGAATGGCCAAGTTTGAGGATGTCTCTTTTAATACTTTGCTCTTACATATGGTGGATGCAGCTCTCTCGTGAGCTGTTACAAAAGTTAGATGCTCTTTTTTTCTGGTACCATAAGGATTGCTGTTTCATTTGAATATGTCTCGAGGGGGTCATGTTACGCCTGCTACTACTGTAGAGGTCATCTACATGGTCAAGATGTTGCACAGTCTGTAAGGATAATTGGGCTGCACACAAGTCCCTTTCTTTATGTTCTGTTCTGAGTGACAGAATATGAAGCCCACCATTTTGTATTTGTTCTTACCTCCCCATCTTGTTCTCTTGTTTATTTTCTCTTCCTCTTCTTATTTTTTTGCTTTTTTTTTTTTTTTTTTGCTTTGTTAAAAATAATTAAGCTTCAGAGGAGTTAGATTGAATGATGTCTGTTTCTGGTTTAACAGAAGTTCATGGGTTAATGGTAACTCAATTGGTCTAGAATCTCCTGCTTCATGAGTTGTCATATTTATAATTGGTATAAAAATAGCATTTTCAGAGCTTTTATACTCAAATATGTCTTGTAAAGTTTAATATTTTTAGTGTATACTTTTCTGTTGGTTAGGTTGTGTGTCTGATCTTACATTAGTAGACTTTTCTTATTCTTTTGTCATTCTATAAATCTGTATTATCTATGTATATTTATTTAGTAGTCTATTGACGCATGGGTGAAAAAAAATCACATAACCCTTGACACTTAACTCAGATAAAGGGTAATTTACTTTTCATTTTTCTGTATAGTTTAAAATCATTCTTTTAAAGTACTGTTGGAATGACTTTATGTAATTTTTCACACCCATTTGCAAATACTGTGATTTCAGTAAAACACAAGCAGGAAGAGTAATTTCTAATTTTATGTCTGGGTTTTTTTCCCATAGCTCCTATGAAGCGGAATCCACGATCTGACAATTCTGCTAAATACAGTAGAGAACCTTGTAAGATACTTTTTTATTATATGCTCAGCACCTTATTGCAAACCTTCCCCCCCCCAAAATACGCGCACCCACATGTTTGCATCATTTTATCCTGTCCTTTATGTGAACTAAGTCATGCATACAACTTTCTGTGTACTGCACTTTCTCTTCTTCTGCTGTAACACTTTTTCATAGATATGCTTTATGCCTTGCTTTTCTGCAGAAACTAACTGCAATGGACAAATATACAAAACTGGAATTGTTTTCTCCTGGATTTGTTTAAAAAAAAAAAAAAAGCTTTTTTCTAATGTATGTTTCTTTGTAAAAGTACAAATAATATAATAGCTGCTCCATTTTGGATATTGTGAATGCTTTTGTTATATAAACACTATACTATGGGTCTCTTTGTCCCTTGCCATAGCACCAACCCGTTTATGCCACTTTTTTTTTTTCTTACCATACCTTATTTGTTGTTTAACCTCACGTAGTGAAAACGTGTTTACTAGCTATTACACATAGAGGGTAGTCTACATACTGAGAAGGTAGTCCTTTTTCTCAGTACAGAGAACATAGCATTTTGGGGCTTAAATGTATTTTTTTTTTTTAAGATATTGAATACATGTCATAGATAAGTGCAACAAAGCACTTTTCTTGACCTTTCAATAACCACAGAAGCGGACTGTGTTTTCCCAAGTGTTGTTAACGTACCACACAAGTTTATCTTCTCTTTTATTATCACTGAATAATTTTGAATGGACCATACTTCTAAAATCATATAGTTTAAAAGTTCTTCTCTGACCCCTTTGACTTTTTATGTTCTTGCTCTACAGAAAAGTTGTTTGAGCAGGAATTTCCGTTTCTTTAAATTCTTTTTATAGCTCAATTGAGCTTGTAGCAGATGATGCTTAGTATTCCAAGCACGTGCCCTCTTTACAAATAGACTTGAAAGATGCATTCTTGCTTACATTTTTTCTTTTTCAAGATACAATGAGTCCACGGATTTCATCCTTACTTGTGGGATATTCACCTCCTGGTCAGCAGGAGGCGGCAAAGAGCACCACAGCAGAGCTGTATAAATATCTCCTCCCTTCCCTCCCAACCCAGTCATTCTCTTTGCCTGTGTTAGTAAGATAGGAGATGGCAAAGTGAGGGTCTGGCAGATGTACCAGATGTTCAATCTTTTTGTCAGGCTTCGACTAGAATCAGGCCTGTGTTTAATCTGATTGCTCCTCCTTGGAGTTTTAGTTTCGTTTTTATAGTTCTTCAGGGGGTTCCGTTTGAACCTATGCATTCCATAGATATTCAGTTATTATCTTGGAAAGTTTTGTTTCTTGTTGCCATTTCTTCTGCTAGAAGAGTGTTTGAGATTTCAGCATTACAATATAATTTTCCTTATCTTATTTCTCTTAAGTGTATCCAGTCCACGGATCATCCATTACTTGTGGGATATTCTCCTTCCCAACAGGAAGTTGCAAGAGGATCACCCACAGCAGAGCTGCTATATAGCTCCTCCCATCACTGCCATACCCAGTCATTCTCTTTCAACTCTCAACTAAGATGGAGGTCGTAAGAGGACTGTGGTGTTTTATACTTAGTTTATTTCTTCAATCAAAAGTTTATTTTTACACTTACTGGAGTGTACTGTTTATCTCAGGCAGTATTTAGAAGATGAATCTGCCTGCATTTTCTATGATCTTAGCAGAAGTAACTAAGATCCTTTGCTGTTCTCACATATTCTGAGGAGTGAGGTAACTTCAGAGGGGGAATAGCGTGCAGGTTTTCCTGCAATAAGGTATGTGCAGTTAAAATACTTTTCTAGGGATGGAATTTTCTAGAAAATGCTGCTGATACCGAAGTAATGTAAGTAAAGCCTTAAATGCAGTGATAGCGACTGGTATCAGGCTTATTAATAGAGATACATACTCTTATAAAAGTGTATTTTAAAACGTTTGCTGGCATGTTTAATCGTTTTTTACATATGTTTGGTGATAAAACTTATTGGGGCCTAGTTTTTTCCACATGGCTGGCTTGAATTTTGCTTAGAAACAGTTCCCTGAGGCTTCCCACTGTTGTAATATGAGTGGGAGGGGCCTATTTTGGCGTTTTTTTGCACAGCAAAAATTACAGACACAGACATCCAGCTTCTTTCTGATGCCATTGTTCATTTGACTAAACTAACGGCTAAGAATTCCGGATTCGCCATCCATGCGCATAGGGCGCTATGGCTTAAATCCTGGTCAGCTGACGTGACTTCAAAGTCTAAATTACTCAACATTCCTTTCAAGGGGCAGACCTTATTCGGGCCTGGCTTGAAGGAAATTATTGCTGACATTACTGGAGGCAAGGGTCATACCCTTCCTCAGGACAGGGCCAAATCAAAGGCAAAACAGTCTAATTTTCGTGCCTTTCGAAATTTCAAGGCAGGAGCAGCATCAACTTCCTCCGCTTCAAAACAAGAGGGAACTGTTGCTCATTCCAGACAGGCCTGGAAACCTAACCAGTCCTGGAACAAGGGCAAGCAGGCCAGAAAGCCTGCTGCTGCCCCCAAGACAGCATGAAGGAATGGCCCCCTATCCGGAAACGGATATAGTGGGGGGCAGAATTCTCTCTTCGCCCAGGCGTGGGCAAGAGATGTTCAGGATCCCTGAGCGTTGGAGATCATATCGCAGGGATATCTTCTGGACTTCAAAGCTTCTCCTCCACAAGGGAGATTTTATCTTTCAAGGTTATCAGCAAACCAGATAAAGAAATAGGCATTCCTAAGCTGTGTGCAAGACCTCCTAGTAATGGGAGTGATCCATCCAGTTCCGCGGACGGAACAGGGACAGGGATTTTATTCAAATCTGTTTGTGGTTCCCAAGAAAGAGGGAACCTTCAGACCAATCTTGGATCTAAAGATCTTAAACAAATTCCTCAGAGTTCCATCATTCAAAATGGAAACTATTAGGACCATCCTACCCATGATCCAAGAGGGTCAGTACATGACCACATTGGACTTAAAGGATGCCTACCTTCACATACCGATTCACAAAGATCATCAGCGGTTCCTAAGGTTTGCCTTTCTAGACAGGCATTACCAATTTGTAGCTCTTCCCTTCGGGTTGGCCACTGCCCCGAATATTTTTACAAAGGTTCTGGGCTCACTTCTGGCGGTTCTAAGACCGCGAGGCATAGCGGTGGCTCTGTATCTAGACGACATCCTGATACAGGCGTCAAGCTTTCAAATTGCCAAGTCTCATACAGAGATAGTTCTGGCATTTCTGAGGTCGCATGGGTGGGAAGTGAACGTGGAAAAGAGTTCTCTATCACCACTCACAAGAGTCTCCTTCCTAGGGACTCTTATAGATTCTGTAGAGATGAAAATTTACCTGACGGAGTCCAGGTTATCAAAACTTCTAAATGCTTGCCGTGTCCTTCATTCCATTCCATGCCCGTCAGTGGCTCAGTGCATGGAAGTAATCGGCTTAATGGTAGCAGCAATGGACATAGTGCCATTTGCGTGCCTGCATCTCAGACCGCTGCAATTATGCATGCTAAGTCAGTGGAATGGGGATTACTCAGATTTGTCCCCTCTACTAAATCTGGATCAAGAGACCAGAGATTCTCTTCTCTGGTGGTTTTCTCGGGTCCATCTGTCTAAGGGTATGACCTTTCGCAGGCCAGATTGGACAATTGTAACAACAGATGCCAGCCTTCTAGGTTGGGGCGCAGTCTGGAACTCCCTGAAGGCTCAGGGATCGTGGACTCAGGAGGAGAAACTCCTCCCAATAAATATTCTGGAGTTAAGAGCAATATTCAATGCTCTTCTAGCTTGGCCTCAGTTAGCAACACTAAGGTTCATCAGATTTCAGTCGGACAACATCACGACTGTGGCTTACATCAACCATCAAGGGGGAACCAGGAGTTCCCTAGCGATGTTAGAAGTCTCAAAGATAATTCGCTGGGCAGAGTCTCACTCTTGCCACCTGTCAGCGATCCACATCCCAGGCGTAGAGAACTGGGAGGCAGATTTTCTAAGTCGTCAGATTTTTCATCCGGGGGAGTGGGAACTCCATCCGGAGGTGTTTGCTCAACTGGTCCATCGTTGGGGCAAACCAGAACTGGATCTCATGGCGTCTCGCCAGAACGCCAAGCTTCCTTGTTACGGATCCAGGTCCAGAGACCCGGGAGCAACGCTGATAGATGCTCAGGCAGCTCCTTGGTTCTTCAACCTGGCCTATGTGTCCACCGTTTCCTCTGCTCCCTCGACTGATTGCCAAAATCAAACAGGAGAGAGCATCGGTGATTCTGATAGCGCCTGCGTGGCCACGCAGGACCTGGTATGCAGACCTAGTGGACATGTCATCTCTTCCACCATGGACTCTGCCTCTGAGGCAGGACCTTCTAATACAAGGTCCTTTCAATCATCCAAATCTAATTTCTCTGAGACTGACTGCATGGAGATTGAACGCTTGATTCTATCAAGGCGTGGCTTCTCCGAGTTAGTCATTGATACCTTAATACAGGCTCGGAAGCCTGTCACCAGGAAAATCTACCATAAGATATGGCGTAAATATCTTTATTGGTGTGAATCCAAGAGTTACTCATGGAGTAAGGTTAGGATTCCTAGGATATTGTCCTTTCTCCAAGAGGGTTTGGACAAAGGCTTATCAGCTAGTTCTTTAAAAGGACAGATCTCTGCTCTGTCTATTCTTTTGCACAAGCGTCTGGCAGAAGTTCCAGACGTCCAGGCATTTTGTCAGGCTTTGGTTAGGATTAAGCCTGTGTTTAAAACTGTTGCTCCCCCGTGGAGCTTAAACTTGGTTCTTAAAGTTCTTCAGGGAGTTCAGTTTGAACCCCTTCATTCCATTGATATTAAACTTTTATCTTGGAAAGTTCTGTTTTTGATGGCTATTTCCTTGGCTCGAAGAGTCTCTGAGTTATCTGCCTTACATTGTGATTCTCCTTATCTGATTTTTCATTCAGACAAGGTAGTTCTGCGTACCAAACCTGGGTTTTTACCTAAGGTGGTTTCTAACAGGAATATCAATAAAGAGATTGTTGTTCCATCATTGTGTCCCAACCCTTCTTCAAAGAAGGAACGTCTTTTGCATAATCTGGACGTAGTCCGTGCCTTGAAGTTTTACTTACAGGCTACTAAAGATTTTCGTCAAACATCTGCCCTGTTTGTCGTTTACTCTGGACAGAGGAGAGGTCAAAAAGCTTCGGCAACCTCTCTCTCCTTTTGGCTTCGGAGCATAATACGCTTAGCCTATGAGACTGCTGGACAGCAGCCCCCTGAAAGGATTACAGCTCATTCCACTAGAGCTGTGGCTTCCACCTGGGCCTTTAAAAATGAGGCCTCTGTTGAACAGATTTGCAAGGCTGCGACTTGGTCTTCGCTTCACACCTTTTCAAAATTTTACAAATTTGACACTTTTGCTTCTTCGGAGGCTGTTTTTGGGAGAAAGGTTTTACAGGCAGTGGTTCCTTCCGTTTAAGTTCCTGCCTTGTCCCTCCCATCATCCGTGTACTTTAGCTTTGGTATTGGTATCCCACAAGTAATGGATGATCCGTGGACTGGATACACTTAACAAGAGAAAACACAATTTATGCTTACCTGATAAATTTATTTCTCTTGTAGTGTATCCAGTCCACGGCCCGCCCTGTCCTTTTAAGGCAGGTCTAAATTTTAATTAAACTACAGTCACCACTGCACCCTATGGTTTCTCCTTTCTCGTCTTGTTTCGGTCGAATGACTGGATATGTCAGTGAGGGGAGGAGCTATATAGCAGCTCTGCTGTGGGTGATCCTCTTGCAACTTCCTGTTGGGAAGGAGAATATCCCACAAGTAATGGATGATCCGTGGACTGGATACACTACAAGAGAAATAAATTTATCAGGTAAGCATAAATTATGTTTTTTTATCGGATAAGGTGGTTTTACGTTCTAAACTGGTTTTCTTCCTAAAGTTGTTTCAGACAAGAACATTAATCAGGAGATTATTGTTCCTTCTGTGTGTCCTATTCCTTCTCAGAAGGAATGCCTGCTACACAATTTAGACGTAGTCCGTGCTTTAAAGTCTACTTACAAGCGACTAAGGATTTTTGTCAATTATCTTCTTTGTTTATCATTTTTTCAGGGAAATGTAGGGGTTAGAAAACTACGGCTACCTTTCTTTCTTTTTGGCTGAAGAGTATCATCCGGTTTGCATATGAGACTGCTGGACAGTAGCCTTCTGATAGAATTACGGCTCATTCCACTAGGACTGTTGCTTCCTCATGGGAATTCAAAAATGATGCTTCTGTTGCACAGATTTGCAAGGCTGCAACTTGGTCTTCTCTTCACACTTTTTCAATATTTTTCAAATTTGATTCTTTTGTCTCGGCTGAGGCTGTTTTTGGGAGAAAGGTTCTTCAAGCAGTGGTGCCTTCCGTTTAGGTTCCCTGTCTTGTCCCTCCCCTTTCATCCGTGTACTATAGCTTTGGTATTGTATCCCACAAGTTAGGATGAAATCCATGGACTCATCGTATCTTGAAAAAGAAAAGGAAATTTATGCTTACCTGATAAATTTTATTTCTTTTTCGATACGATGAGTTCACGGCCCGTCCTGTTCTAATGAGACAGGTTCTTAAATTTTTGTTAAACTTCAGACACCTCTGCACCTTGGCTTTTCCTTTCTCTTCCTATCTTTGGTCGAATGACTGGGTTGGGAGGGAAGGGAGGAGCTATTTATACAGCTCTGCTGTGGTGCTCTTTGCCGCCTCCTGCTGACCAGGAAATGAATATCCCACAAGTAAGGATGAAATCCATGGACTCATCGTATCGAAAAAGAAATCAATTTATCAGGTAAGCATAAATTTCCTTTTTTTTTTATATATCTATCTATATATACAGTATATTCAAACATTTCTACTTCACAGTACTGGGAGGGGTAATTCCTGTGGCACCAGATACCAGTTTTTAGGTTCTGTATTAACTGAGCTCTAGATTGTTTGCTTGAAACTCAGAGGGTTACGCTACCCTTGTGATTAAATGAGTTCCCTATTGAAGAGTGCCCTGCATCTGACGTCTCCAACAACCTGCACACTTCTAAACTCCCAGCCTTAGCTGTCTGTGTGATTTTTGGGCATGTGAGAATAAATGCCTGCTACTGTTACAAACTAAAACTATGAGTGCAACCATTTTGCTATACATTAATACATACAGAAAGAGAAGCAATCTGTCAGGAACCAACAGCCCAGTGGCATGTTTTATCGTATGGTTACAACCTGGGATTAGCTTCTTTTAGCCCATTTGTGCTTTTCACAGAGGAGAACTTTACTGAATTATTTCATTCTGATTCCACCTAACAAGGCAATTCTCCTCTGGAAAATGGCATCCCTAGACTATCGTTTCAGCCTCCTCATCAGTTAAGTGCAGCCATATTTAATCCCTGGACTGCTTGGCCCATTAAATTGTTGCAAAGTACCCAGAGCAGACCTTTTAAACTTTGTGTGTGTTTGAACTTTCATAATGTTTGCTGAATTTAGTTGTCCTCGACTTGAGGGTTGTATTTGAAAATGACTGGTAAAGTTGCATTTAACTAAGTAACATATTCTTTATGGTGGTTCTGGATTTATACGTATAACATTGAAGGATGTTGAGCTTTTATCAGAGTGGTTTGGTATCATAAAATATATTTCAGTCATTTAGTTTTAGCATGTGTCCAGGAATACAGAATGTGTTGATAGCAAACTTTTGAAGCCAGTAAAGTAATGAAGATAATAAATTATATACTCTGTTTCATCTGCCTTTAGTTTTTAATTAAAGTATACTTTTACATTTTAATAGTTTATAATACAGCCTCTTTATACAGAGTAGAAATGACAGTTTTATCCAGTTCAGGACTTGAAACTACTGAACTCACTTTTGTTAAATAGAGACCCTCATTCTTTCTGTTGTGCCATTCCAATTCATTACACTATGAATCTGAAGAATGGATATATTAAAGGGACAGTCTAGGCCAAAATAAACTTTCATGATTCAGATAGAGCATGTCATTTTAAACAATTTTCCAATTTACTTTTATCACCAATTTTGCTTTGTTTTCTTGGTATTCTTAGTTGAAAGCTTAACCTAGGAGGTTCTTATGCTAATTTCTTAGACCTTGAAGCCCACATCTTTCAAATTGCATTTTAACAGTTTTTCACCACTAGAGGGTGTTAGTTCACATATTTCATATAGATAACACTGTGCTCGTGCACGTGAAGTAATCTGGGAGCCATCACGGATTGGCTAGACTGCAAGTCTGTCAAAAGAACTGAAAAAAGGGGCAGTTTGCAGAGGCTTAGATACAAGATAATCACAGAGGTTAAAAGTATATTATTATAACTGTGTTGGTTATGCAAAACTGGGGACTGGGTAATAAAGGGATTATCTATCTTTTAAAACAATAAAAATTCTGGTGTAGACTGTCCCTTTAATATTTTCATCCATCTAATTCACTTAACCTTAGATTTGATGTGACATTTTAAGCATTTCTTGTTTTTTACTGGCTGCAGCTATAAAAGTGCTTTCAAATGCCTTCACTGTTCTTTTGGTAGAGAAGGCAGCTTGTAACACTACTTTGGAACTAATCACCAAACAATTACTGACTCACAAAGTGCTTTTGAGTCACAGATTTTATGGGAGCGCTAATTATTTTTTTAATTTTAATTTAGGTACTGTATTTCTGCAAACCACCACTGAATCCAATCAGTTGCATGACCCATCTGCAGGGAGGGTTAAACACATTAAATGAAGGTTTCTCTTGCAAGGTGTATCCAGTCCACGGATTCATCCTTGTGGGATATTCTGATTCCCTACAGGAAGTGGCTAAGAGAACACACAGCAAAGCTGTCCATATAGCTCCCCCTCTGGCTCCGCCCCCCAGTCATTCTCTTTGCCGCTCTAACAAGTAGCATCTCCACGGGAGGGTAAAGTGAATGTGGTGTTAGATTTGTAGTTTTTATATCTTCAATCAAAAGTTTATTTTTAAATAGTACAGGTTTGTGCTATTTACTCTCTGGCAGAAATATGATGAAGAATTCTGCTGAGAGGAAAATGATTTTAGCATGTTGTAACTAAAATCCATTGCTGTTCCCACACAGGACTGAGGAGTACCAGAAAACTTCAGTTGGGGGGAACAGTTTGCAGGCTTAACTGCTTTGAGGTATGTTTCAGTCATCTTTTTTCTAGTCAAGACAAGATAATGCTAGAAGACTGACAAGATTCCCCATGTGGGAAGGGTAAGCCATGTTCTGAAACTTAGTATAGAACTAGAGGCTTATTTAAGTGGGCTCAATAGACTGGTTATCACTTTAACAGGGCAATCGATTATTTTTTTTAGAAAAATACTCTTTATTGACACTTAAGCACTTTTGATGTGTTTATTGGGGTTTTATTCCACATGGCATTATTTTTAGTCACCTAAATTGGGTTCTGAAGGCCCCACAACTGTGGAGTGGGAGGGGCCTAATTTCGCGCCTCAGTTGCGCAGTTTATTCTGACAAGATTTCCCTGCATGCTGCTTCACATGGGTCCAGAGACAGCTTGAGGACTTCAGGAGGCTTGTTTTTCTCAAATTCAATCCTTAAGGGAAGGTAGGGCCACAGCAGGCTGCTGTGGCAAGGTGCTGTAGTTTATTAACCGGTTGTTTGCTTTAGGCGGCTCCGGTTTGGGCATTAAAGGGTTAATCAGGCTGAAACTTGCTGTGCAATCATATCGAAGCATTAGGCACATACTGTAAAAATTTCAAGAGATTTTGTTCATTTTTCACCGTTTTGTAAAATTGTGTGCGCTTTTATTATTTTAAAGGCACAGTACCATTTATTGCAAATTTTATTTTTTATTACATAAAGTGTTTTTCCAAGCCTGCTTGTGTATAATACCAATCTGTTAATCATGTCTGACACTAAGGAAAAGCCTTGTTTTAGGTGTTCAGAAGCCATGGTGGAACCCCCACTCAAAATGTGTCCCAAGTGCACTAATGTGCCTATACACTTTAAAGATCATATTGTGTCACTTAAAAATATAGCCCTAGATGATTCTTTCATGAGAAGGGAACCCCGAGGGGAACCGTGTGCGGGGTGCGCTGAAAAAAGTTAATACGTGGTATTGGTCTAAAAACAAACCATAAAGTTCATGTGAGTTTGATAGTGCTGAATCTTGCACTCAATTATACTGGCGGCAAACGCTCCTCTGGTCTTCGGAAAGGAGATATCTGTAATTAGAGATAAAAAAGAGGGCGCCACATAGGGTGATATTGTTGGATAAAAGTTCAAATGTGTAATTATTATCGTCGCTTACCGGAGAACGATGCACCGTATTATAACCGGTGCTGACAGGCAGGCTAACACTTTCAGTGGTTAGCACACTGGGTGGCCTCCGGCAGGTTGTACACAGCTGGTACTCAGCGTTCACTTGATTGGTGTGCGTCTGTGCAGCTGCAGCTAGCGAGTCAGACAATGAAACCACCGTATTGAGTGTTGAGACAGTAGCAGCTTGCTCTGTACAAGTATAACTGCTGGGATATCCCAGCAGTTATACTTGTACAGAGCAAGCTGCTACTGTCTCAACACTCAATACGGTGGTTTCATTGTCTGACTCGCTAGCTGCAGCTGCACAGACGCACACCAATCAAGTGAACGCTGAGTACCAGCTGTGTACAACCTGCCGGAGGCCACCCAGTGTGCTAACCACTGAAAGTGTTAGCCTGCCTGTCAGCACCGGTTATAATACGGTGCATCGTTCTCCGGTAAGCGACGATAATAATTACCCATTTGAACTTTTATCCAACAATATCACCCTATGTGGCGCCCTCTTTTTTATCTCTAGATGATTCTTTGACTGAAGGTAATGAGGATAGTCCACCGTCCTCTCCCCATGTGTCATCACCAGTTACGCCCGCTCAAGCGATACCTAGTACCTCTAGTGCATTAGCACCTATTACATTGCAACAACTGGCGGCAGTCATGGATACTTCCCTTGCGGCCTTTCTATCCAAACTGCCAGTTTTCCCTAAACAGCGCGATAGCTCTGTTTTGAGAACAGATGAGGAGCAGTCGGAAGCTTTGGGAGGCTTATCTGATGTACCCTCACAACACTCTGAAGTAGGGGCGAGGGATGTTATGTCTGAGAAATTTCTGATTCAGGAAAAGTTTCTCAGCGGGCAGAATCAGATTCACTAGCATTTAAATTTTAACACCTCCGCGTACTGCTTAGGGAGGTCTTATCAACTCTGGATGATTGTGACCCTATGGTGGTCCCAGAGAAATTGTGTAAAATGGACAAATATCTAGAAGTCCCTGTATACACTGATGCGTTTCCGATTCCTAAGAGGGTGGCGGATATTGTTGCTAGGGAGTGGGAAAGACCAGGTGTACCGTTTGTTCCCCCACCTATCTTTTAGAAAATGTTCCCCATAACTGATCCCAGGCGGGACGCGTGGCAGACGGTCCCTAAGGTAGAGGGGGCAGTTTCAACATTAGCCAAGTGCACAACCATACCAATTGAAGTCAGTTGTGCTTTCAAAGATCCTATGGATAAAAAATTAGAAGGTTTACTAAAGAAAATATTTGTTCAACAAGGTTTCCTTCTCCAGCCTATTTCCTGCATTATTCCTGTAACTACTGCAGTGGCTTTCTGGTTTGAGGCTCTGGAGGAGTCGCTCCAGACGGAGACCTCATATGACGAAATTATGGATAGAATTAAGGCTCTAAAGCTGGCTAATTCTTTTATCACAGATGCCGCTTTGTAATTAGCTAAGTTAGCATTGAAAAATTCTGGTTTTGCCATCATGGCGCGCAGAGCGCTTTGGCTTAAATCATGGTCGGCCGACGTGTCGTCTAAAACAAAATTACTGAATATTCCTTTCAAGGGAAAGACCCTTTTCGGGCACGAGTTGAAAGAGATTATTTCGGATATCACTGAATGAAAGGGCCATGCCCTCCCGCAAGATAGGCCTTTTAAGGCTAAAAACAAGGCAAATTTTCGTTCCTTTCGCAACTTCAGGAGCGGTCCTGCTTCAGCCTCTGCTACCGCAAAGCAAGAGGGTAACACTTCACAGCCCAAGGCAACCTGGAAGCCTTTGCAGGGCTGGAACAAGGGTAAACAGGCCAAGAAGCCTGCAGCTGCTACTAAGACAGCATGAAGGGGTAGCCCCCGATCCGGGACCGGATCTGGTAGGGGGCAGACTCTCTCTCTTTGCTCAGGCTTGGGCAAGAGATGTTCCCGATCCCTGGGCATTAGAGATAGTTGCTCAGGGATATCTTCTAGAATTCAAGGACTCTCCTCCAAGGGGAAGGTTCCACATTTCTCGTCTGTCTACAGACCAGACAAAGAAAGAGGCGTTCTTACGCTGTGTAGAAGATCTACTCAAGATGGGTGTGATATAACCAGTTCCAATTACAGAACAAGGACTGGGTTTTTACTCAAACCTGTTTGTGGTTCCCAAAAAGGAAGGAACTTAGATCTAAAAATTCTAAACAAATTCCTCAGAGTTCCATCTTTCAAGATGGAAACCATTCGGACAATCTTACCGATGATCCAGGAAGGTCAGTATATGACTACCGTGGATCTATAGGATGCGTACCTTCATATTCCTATCCACAAAGATCACCATCAGTTCCTAAGGTTCGCTTTTCTGGACAAGTATTACCAGTTCGTGGCCCTTCCCTTCGGGTTGGCCACCGCTCCCAGAATTTTCACAAAGGTACTAGGGTCCCTTCTAGCGGTACTGAGACATTGCAGTAGCACCCTATCTGGACGACATCTTAATACAGGCGTCGTCTTTTCCCAGAGCCAAGGCTCATACGGATGTTGTTCTGGACTTTCTAAGGTCTCACGGGTGGAAGGTGAACACCGAAAAAAGTTCTCTGTCCCCGCTCACAAGGGTTCCCTTCCTGGGAACATTAATAGACTCTGTAGAAATGGAAATATTTCTGACGGAGGTCAGAATGTTAAAGCTTCTAAGTACTTGCCGAGTTCTTCATTCCATTCCTCGGCCATCTGTAGCTCAGTGCATGGAGGTAATCTGATTAATGGTAGCAGCAATGGACGTAGTCCCTTTTGCTCAAATTCATCTCAGGCCACTGCAATTGTGCATGCTCAAACAGTGGAATGTAGATTATGCAGATTTGTCTCCTCAAATCCAACTGGACCAGAAAACCAGAGATTCTCTTCTCTGGTAGTTGTCTCAGGATCACCTGTCGCAGGGAATGTGCTTCCGCAGGCCTGAGTGGATCATTGTAATGACCGACGCCAGTCTGTTAGGCTGGGGCGTGGTCTGGGGCTCCCTGAAAGCTCAGGGCCTATGGTCTCGGGAAGAGTCTCTTCTCCCGATAAACATTTTGGAAGTGAGAGCGATATTCAACACGCTCCAGGCATGGCCTCAGCTAGCGGCGGCCAAGTTAATCAGATTCCAGTCGGACAACATCACGACTGTAGCATACATAAATCATCAGGGAGGATCAAAAAGTTCCTTAGCGATGAAGGAAGTAACCAAGATAGTCAGGTGGGCGGAGGATCACTCTTGCCATCTATCTGCAATTCACATCCGACGAGTAGACAACTGGGAAGCAGATTTCCTAAGTCGTCTGACTTTTCACCCGGGGGAGTGGGAACTCCACCCGGAGGTATTTGCTCAGCTGACTCAGCTATGGGGCATTCCAGAGTTGGATCTGATGGCGTCCCGTCAGAACACCAAATTTCCTCTTTACGGATCCAGGTCCAGGGACCCCAAGGCGGCATTGATAGATGCTCTAGTAGCGCCTTGGTCCTTCAATCTGGCCTGTGTCTTTCCACCTTTTCCTCTTCTCCCTCGGCTGGTAGCCAGAATCAAACAGGAGAAGGCCTCAGTAATTCTGATAGCGCCTGCGTGGCCACGCAGGACTTGGTATGCAGACCTAGTGGACATGTCATCTGTCCCACCATGGACACTGCCAATGAGGCAGGATCTTCTAATACAGGGTCCATTCAAGCATCCAAATCTAGTTTCTCTGCAGCTGACTGCTTGGAGATTGAATGCTTAATTCTATCCAAGTGTGGGTTCTCTGAATCAGTCATAGATACTCTGATCCAAGCTAGAAAACCTGTCACCAGGAAAATTTACCATAAGATATGGCGGAAATATCTTTTGTTGGTGTGAATCCAAGGGTTACTCGTGGAGTAAGATTAGGATTCCAAGGATATTGTCTTTTTTCCAAGAAGGATTGGAGAAAGGTTTATCAGCTAGTTCCTTAAAGGGGCAGATATCCGCTCTGTCTATCCTTTTACAAAAGCATCTGGCAGAAGTACCAGATGTTCAAGCATTTGCACAGGTGTTAGTCAGAACCAAGCCTGTCTATAAACCTGTGGCTCCTCCATGGAGTCTAAATTTAGTTCTTTCAGTTCTTCAAGGGGTTCCGTTTGAACCTTTACATTCCATAGATATTAAGTTATTATCTTGGAAAGTTTTGTTTTTGGTAGCTATATCTTCTGCTCGAAGAGTTTCTGAATTGTCTGCTTTGCAGTGTAATTTACCCTATCTGGTGTTCCATGTAGATAAGGTAGTTTTGCGTACCAAACCTGGTTTTCTTCCTAAAGTTGTTTCTAATAAGAACATTAACCAGGAAATCATTGTTCCTTCTCTGTGTCCTAATCCAGCTTCTAAGAAGGAACGGCTTTTACACAATCTTGATGTGGTTCGTGCTTTGAAATTCTATTTACAAGCAACTAAGGATTTCAGACAAACATCATCTTTGTTGTCTATTCTGGTAAGAGGAGAGGTCAAAAAGCGACGGCTACCTCTCTTTCCTTCTGGTTGAAAAGCATCATCCGATTGGCTTATGAGACTGCTGGGCAGCAGCCTCCTGAACGAATTACAGCTCATTCCACCAGAGCTGTGGCCTCCACTTGGGCCTTCAAGAATGAGGCTTCTGTTGAACAGATTTGTAAGGCAGCGACTTGGTCTTCACTGCATACATTTGCCAAATTTTACAAATTCGATACTTTTGCTTCTTCGGAGGCTATTTTTGGGAGAAAGGTTTTGCAAGCAGTGGTGCCTTCCGTTTAGGTTACCTGTCTTGTTCCCTCCCTTCATCCGTGTCCTAAAGCTTTGGTATTGGTATCCCACAAGTAAGGATGAATCCGTGGACTGGATACACCTTGCAAGAGAAAACAGAATTTATGCTTACCTGATAAATGACTTTCTCTTGCGGTGTATCCAGTCTACGGCCTGCCCTGGCAATTAAGTCACGTTAAAATTTCTTGTTTAAACTACAGTCACCACTGCACCCTATGGTTTCTCCTTTTTCTCCTAACCGTCGGTCGAATGACTGGGGGGCGGAGCCAGAGGGGGAGCTATATGGACAGCTCTGCTGTGTGCTCTCTTTGCCACTTCCTGTAGGGAATGAGAATATCCCACAAGTAAGGATGAATCCGTGGACTGGATACACCGCAAGAGAAAGTAATTTATCAGGTAAGCATAAATTCTGTTTTTTAGAAGGAACGTCTGTTGCACAACTTGGACGTGGTTCGTGCTTTGAAATTTTATTTGCAGGCAACCAAAGATTTTCGTCAAACATCTTCTTTGTTTGTTGTCTATTCTGGAAAGCGTAGGGGTCAAAAGGCTACGGCGACTTCTCTTTCCTTTTGGCTGAAAGGCATCATCCGTTTGGCTTATGAGACTGCTGGACAGCAGCCTCTTGAAAGGATTACAGCTCATTCTTCTAGAGCGGTAGCTTCCACATGGGCTTTTAAAAATGATGCTTCTGTTGAACAGATTTGTAAGGCTGCGACTTGGTCGTCGCTTCATACCTTTTCAAAATGTTATAAATTTGATACTTTTGCTTCTTCGGAGGCTATTTTTGGGAGAAAGGTTTTGCAAGCAGTGGTGCCTTCCGTTTAAAAGATTCCTGTCTTGTCCCTCCATCAGTGTCCTAAAGCCTTGGTATTGGTATCCCACAAGTTAGGATGAATCCGTGGACTCGGTACATCATGCAAAAGAAAACAAAATTTATGCTTACCTGATAAATTTCTTTCTTTTGCGATGTACCGAGTCCACGGCCCACCCTGTCTATTCAAGACAGTATTTTTTTATGTAAACTTCAGTCACCTCTGCACCTTATTGTTTCTCCTTTTCTTCCTTGGCCTTCGGTTGAATGACTGGGGGTTGGAGTTAAGGGGGGAGCTATATAGACAGCTCTGCTGTGGTGCTCTCTTTGCTACTTCCTGTCAGGAAGGACAATATCCCACAAGTTAGGATTAATCCGTGGACTCTGTACATCGCAAAAGAAAGAAATTTTTCAGGTAAGCATAAATTTTGTTTTTTTAATTTCATAATGTGGTGAGTCCATGATCTTTTTATTCCTGGGATTCAACTCCTGGCTATTAGGAGGATGCAAAGATTCCCAAAACTCCAAAAGCAGTTAATCCCTCTCACCTCTCTGGTGTGACAGTCTTTTCTTTTCCTCCACAAGAGAAACATGGAGAATTGAGGTGCCCCAGATTCTTTGTTGACAGGGGTCCTGAGACCTATTTGAGACCCTTTTCCCCCTACTGAGAGAGGGGAGATTGTAGTATTGACACCATTACTTCCAGTTTGGAGTTAGTCACAAGCCTGCCTCAGGTGTTGCAGGGCCAGTCCCGTTGGTTCATCGATAAAGAACTCAATTGGACCCTTTGCTGTGACATACTACTGGAAGCAGTCATTCCTGCAGCTGGAAAGCATAGAAGAGTGAGTACATTTTTTTTTTTTTTTTTTTTTTACACTCACAGATCCCTCATTAGCGGAATATATTTGTTATAGTAAAGCCTAACCAGGGGACAATTTCTCCTACATTGGTGTGTCCGGTCCACGGCTTCATCCTTACTTGTGGGATATTCTCCTTCCCTACAGGAAGTGGCAAAGAGAGCACACAGCAAAGCTGTCCATATAGCCCCCCCTCTAGCTCCGTCCCCCAGTCATTCTCTTTGCCGCTCTGTACAAGTAGCATCTCCACGGGGGTGGTAAAGAGTATGTGGTGTTAGTTGTAGTTTTTTATTTCTTCTATCAAGAGTTTATTTTAAAATAGTGCCGGTTTGTACTATTTACTCTACAACAGAAAGTGATGAAGATTTCTGTTAAAAGATTATGATTTTAGCACCAGTAACTAAAATCCATTACTGTTCCCACGCAGGACTGTTGAAACCAGAGAACTTCAGTTGGGGGGAACAGTTTGCAGGCTTATCTGCTTCAGGTATGATCAGTCATTTTTCTAACGAGACCAAGTAATGCTAGAAGACTGTCAGTTTTCCCTTCTGGGATAGGTAAGCCATTTTCTTAGACTCAGTAACAGAATTAATGCTTATAACTTGGGCTCTATGCTGGTTGACACTATTGTGGGCTAAGTCGTTTGATTCTTAACATGTTTATGTGACATTTGGAGTGTTTTTCAAACTTTGAAACACTTTTGGGGAATTTTATTTGCGCCTGGCAGCCGTTTAGACACCTAATCTTGTCAGAAAGGCCCCTTCACTCTGGAATGCAGAGGGAGGAGGCCTCATTTTCGCGCCTCAGTTGCGCAGTTACTTTTCAGTAGGCAGTGCATGCAGCTTCACGTGGAAGGTCCAGTGGCTTGGAAAAGGACTTCAGAGAGGCTTATTACTGTTTTGAATAACCCCTAAGGAAGGTAAACGCCGCAGCAGAGACTGTGACAGGGTACTGTAGTGTGTTTAACCGGTTAATTGTTATTTCTCCAACATTGGTGTGTCCGGTCCACGGTGTCATCCATTACTTGTGGGATATTCTCCTCCCCCACAGGGAAAGGCAAGGAGAGCACACAGCAAGAGCTGTCCATATAGTCCCTCCCAGGCTCCGCCCCCCCAGTCATTCTCCTTGCCGCTCTGAACAAGTAGCATCTCCTCGGGGATGGTGAGGAGTTCGTGGTGTTTAGTTGTAGTTTTTTATTCTTCTATCAAGAGTTTGTTATTTTAAAATAGTGCTGGTATGTACTATTTACTCTGAAACAGAAAGAGATGAAGAGTTCTGTTTGTGAGAGGAATATGATTTTAGCAGCAGTTACTAAAATCGTTTGCTGTTTCCACATAGGACTGTTGAGATGAGATAACTTCAGTTGGGGGAAACAGTTAGCAGGCTCTTCTGCTCAAGGTATGACTAGCCATATTTCTAACAAGACTGTGTAATGCTGGAAGGCTGTCATTTTCCCCTCATGGGGATCGGTAAGCCATTTTCTTAGTCTCAAACAGAATAAAGGGCTTATTATGGGCTATAAACTGGTAGACACTTTTAGGGGCTAAATCGATTGCTTTATTTAAGTATTATATGCAGTTTGAAGTTGTATTTCACACTTTTATAACATTGGGGAACGTTTTTAGCACCAGGCACTTGTTAAGACACCTTCCCAGTCAGGAAGGGCCTTTCTCTGTAGTAGGCAGAGCCTCATTTTCGCGCCATTACTGTGCAGTTAATTTTGAGTTCAGTACATGCAGCTGCATGTGTGAGGGTCTGGAATCCACTAAAAACGTTCCTAGAAGGCTTCATTTAGTATCTTATACCCCCCTGGGATTGGTGAAGTTGCAGCAAAGGCTGTGGCTGGGACTGTAAGGGGGTTAAAATTAAAAACGGCTCCGGTTTCCACATTTTAAGGGTTAACAGCTTGAAAATTGGGGTGCAATACTTTGAATGTATTAAGACACTGTGGTGAAAATTTGGTAAAGATTGGATAATTCCTTCCTAGTTTTTCACATATTCAGTAATAAAGTGTGCCCTGTTTAACATTTAAAGAGACAGTAACGGTTTTGTTTTAAAATGGTTTTTGTGCTTTATTAACCAGTTTAAGCCTGTTTAACATGTCTGTACCTTCAGATAGATCATGTTCTGTATGTATGGTAGCCAATGTGGTTCCCCCTTCAAATATAGTGTGATAATTGTGCCATAGTGTTCAAACAAAGTAAGGACAGTACTGTCACAAATTGTAAAGTTGCCCAGGATGATTCCTCAGATGAAGGAAGTAGACATAGTTCTACATCATCTCCTTCTGTGTCTATACCAGTTATGCCCGCGCAGGCAACCCCTAGTACTTCTAGCGCGCCAATGCTTGTTACTATACAGTAATTGACGGCAGTAATGGATAATTCCATAGCTAATATTTTATCCAAAATGCCAGCATTTCAGAGAAAGCGCGATTGCTCTGTTTTAAACACTGTAGAGCAGGAGGGCGCTGATGATAATTTTTCTGTCATACCCTCACACCAATCTGAAGTGGCAGTGAGGGAGGGTTTGTCAGATGAGGAAATTTCTGATACAGGAAGAATTTCTCAGCAGGCAGAACCTGATGTTGTGACATTTAAATTTAAATTAGAGCATCTTCGCGCATTACTTAAGGAGGTGCTATCTACTCTGGATGATTTTGACAATCTGGTCAACCCAGAAAAATTGTGCAAGATGGACAGTTCCTTGAGGTCCCGGTGCACCCTGATGCTTTTCCGATACCTAAACGGGTGGCGGACATAGTGAATAAGGAGTGGGAGAAGCCAGGCATACCTTTTTGTCCCTCCTCCTATATTTAAGAAATTGTTCCCTATGGTCGACCCCAGGAAGGACACATGGCAAACAGTCCCTAAGGTCGAGGGGGAGTTTTCTACTCTAGCCAAGCGCACGACCATTCCTATTGAGGACAATTGTGCTTTCAAAGATCCTATGGATAAAAAATTGGAGGGTTTGCTTAAAAAGATTTTTGTACAGCAAGGTTACCTCCTTCAACCTATTTTGTGCATTATTCCTGTCACTACAGCGGCATGGTTCTGGTTCGAGGAACTGGAAAAGTCGCTCAGTAGGGAGACTCCGTATGAGGAAGTCATGGATAGAATTCACGCACTTAAGTTAGCTAATTCCTTTATTTTAGACGCCGCTTTGCAGTTAGCGAGGTTAGCGGCAAAAAATTCAGGGTTTACAATTGTGGCGCGCAGAGCGCTCTGGCTAAGAATAAGTCCAATTTCTCCAACATAGGTGTGTCCGGTCCACGGCGTCATCCTTACTTGTGGGATATTCTCTTCCCCAACAGGAAATGGCAAAGAGCCCAGCAAAGCTGGTCACATGATCCCTCCTAGGCTCCGCCTTCCCCAGTCATTCTCTTTGCCGTTGTACAGGCAACATCTCCACGGAGATGGCTTAGAGTTTTTTGGTGTTTAACTGTAGTTTTTATTATTCAATCAAGAGTTTGTTATTTTAAAATAGTGCTGGTATGTACTATTTACTCTGAAACAGAAAGGTGATGAAGATTTCTGTTTGTAAGAGGAAAATGATTTTAGCAACCGTTACTAAAATCGATGGCTGTTTCCACACAGGACTGTTGAGAGGAATTAACTTCAGTTGGGGGAAACAGTGAGCAGACTTTTGCTGCTTGAGGTATGACACATTTCTAACAAGACGATGTAATGCTGGAAGCTGTCATTTTCCCTATGGGATCCGGTAAGCCATTTTTATTACATAAGAAAAAAAGGGCTTCACAAGGGCTTTTAAGACTGTAGACATTTTCTGGGCTAAAACGATTGATATATAAGCATATTTTAATACTTCATAGCTTTGAGGAATTATTTTATTCTTGGGAATTATGTAAAATAACCGGCAGGCACTGTATTGGACACCTTATTCTCTAGGGGTTTTCCCTAATCATAGGCAGAGCCTCGTTTTCGCGCCTCTATTGCGCACTTGTTTTTGGGAAGCATGACATGCAGATGCATGTGTGAGGAGCTCTGATACATAGAAAAGACTTTCTGAAGGCGTCATTTGGTATCGTATTCCCCTTTGGGCTTGGTTGGGTCTCAGCAAAGCAGATACCAGGGACTGTAAAGGGGTTAAATATAAAAACGGCTCCGGTTCCGTTATTTTAAGAGTTAAAGCTTTCAAATTTGGTGTGCAATACCTTTAAGGCTTTAAGACACTGTGGTGAAATTTTGGTGAATTTTGAACAATTCCTTCATACTTTTTCACATTTGCAGTAATAAAGTGTGTTCAGTTTAAAATTTAAAGTGACAGTAACGGTTTTATTTTAAAACGTTTTTTGTACTTTGTTATCAAGTTTATGCCTGTTTAACATGTCTGAACTACCAGATAGACTGTGTTCTGTATGTGGGGAAGCCAAGGTTCCTTCTCATTTAAATAGATGTGATTTATGTGACACAAAATTTAGAGAAAATGATGCCCAAGATGATTCCTCAAGTGAGGGGAGTAAGCATGGTACTGCATCATCCCCTCCTTCGTCTACACCAGTCTTGCCCACACAGGAGGCCCCTAGTACATCTAGTGCGCCAATACTCCTTACTATGCAACAATTAACGGCTGTAATGGATAATTCTATCAAAAACATTTTAGCCAAAATGCCCACTTATCAGCGAAAGCGCGACTGCTCTGTTTTAGAAAATACTGAAGAGCATGAGGACGCTGATGATATTGGTTCTGAAGTGCCCCTACACCAATCTGAGGGGGCCAGGGAGGTTTTGTCTGAGGGAGAAATTTCAGATTCAGGGAAAATTTCTCAACAAGCTGAACCTGATGTAATTACATTCAAATTTAAATTGGAACATCTCCGCGCCCTGCTTAAGGAGGTGTTATCTACTCTGGATGATTGTGAGAATTTGGTCATTCCAGAGAAATTATGTAAAATGGACAAGTTCCTAGAGGTCCCGGGGCCCCCCGAAGCTTTTCCTATACCCAAGCGGGTGGCGGACATTGTAAACAAAGAATGGGAAAGGCCCGGCATAACTTTCGTCCCTCCCCCTATATTTAAGAAATTGTTTCCTATGGTCGACCCCAGAAAGGACTTATGGCAGACAGTCCCCAAGGTCGAGGGGGCGGTTTCTACTCTAAACAAACGCACCACTATACCCATAGAAGATAGTTGTGCTTTCAAAGATCCTATGGATAAAAAATTAGAGGGTTTGCTTAAAAAGATGTTTGTTCAGCAAGGTTACCTTCTACAACCAATTTCATGCATTGTTCCTGTCACTACAGCAGCGTGTTTCTGGTTCGATGAACTAGAAAAGGCGCTCAATAAAGATTCTTCTTATGAGGAGATTTTGGACAGAATTCATGCTCTCAAATTGGCTAACTCTTTCACCCTAGACGCCACTTTGCAATTGGCTAGATTAGCGGCGAAAAATTCTGGGTTTGCTATCGTGGCGCGCAGAGTGCTTTGGCTAAAATCTTGGTCAGCGGATGCGTCTTCCAAGAACAAATTGCTTAACATTCCTTTCAAGGGGAAAACGCTGTTTGGCCCTGACTTGAAAGAGATTATTTCTGATATCACTGGGGGAAAGGGCCACGCCCTTCCTCAGGATAGGTCTTTCAAGGCCAAAAATAAACCTAATTTTCGTCCCTTTCGCAGAAACGGACCAGCCCCAAGTGCTACGTCCTCTAAGCAAGAGGGTAATACTTCTCAAGCCAAGCCAGCCTGGAGGCCAATGCAAGGCTGGAACAAAGGTAAGCAGGCCAAGAAACCTGCCACTGCTACCAAGACAGCATGAGATGTTGGCCCCCGATCCGGGACCGGATCTGGTGGGGGGCAGACTCTCTCTCTTCGCTCAGGCTTGGGCAAGAGATGTTCTGGATCCTTGGGCGCTAGAAATAGTCTCCCAAGGTTATCTTCTGGAATTCAAGGGGCTTCCCCCGAGGGGGAGGTTCCACAGGTCTCAATTGTCTTCAGACCACATAAAAAAACAGGCATTCTTACATTGTGTAGAAGACCTGTTAAAAATGGGAGTGATTCATCCTGTTCCATTAGGAGAACAAGGGATGGGGTTCTACTCCAATCTGTTCGTAGTTCCCAAAAAAGAGGGAACATTCAGACCAATCTTAGATCTCAAGATCCTAAACAAGTTTCTCAAGGTTCCATCGTTCAAAATGGAAACCATTCGAACAATTCTTCCTTCCATCCAGGAAGGTCAATTCATGACCACGGTGGATTTAAAGGATGCGTATCTACATATTCCTATCCACAAGGAACATCATTGGTTCCTAAGGTTCGCATTTCTGGACAAGCATTACCAGTTTGTGGCACTTCCGTTCGGATTAGCCACTGCTCCAAGAATTTTCACAAAGGTGCTATGGTCCCTTCTAGCGGTGCTAAGACCAAGGGGCATTGCAGTAGTACCTTACTTGGACGACATTCTGATTCAAGCGTCGTCCCTTCCACAAGCAAAGGCTCACACGGACATTGTCCTGGCCTTTCTCAGATCTCACGGGTGGAAAGTGAACGTAGAAGAAAGTTCTCTATCTCCGTCAACAAGGGTTCCCTTCTTGGGAACAATAATAGACTCCTTAGAAATTAGGATTTTTCTGACAGAGGCCAGAAAATCAAAACTTCTAAACTCTTGTCAAATACTTCATTCTGTTCCTCTTCCTTCCATAGCGCAGTGCATGGAAGTAATAGGTTTGATGGTAGCGGCAATGGACATAGTTCCTTTTGCGCGAATTCATCTAAGACCATTACAACTGTGCATGCTCAGTCAGTGGAATGGGGATTATACAGACTTGTCTCCGACGATACAAGTAGATCAGAGGACCAGAGATTCACTCCGTTGGTGGCTGTCCCTGGACAACCTGTCACAGGGGATGAGCTTCCGCAGACCAGAGTGGGTCATTGTCACGACCGACGCCAGTCTGGTGGGCTGGGGCGCGGTCTGGGGACCCCTGAAAGCTCAGGGTCTTTGGTCTCGGGAAGAATCTCTTCTCCCGATAAATATTCTGGAACTGAGAGCGATATTCAATGCTCTCAAGGCCAAATTCATACGGTTTCAATCAGACAACATGACGACTGTTGCGTACATCAACCATCAGGGGGGAACAAGGAGTTCCCTGGCGATGGAAGAAGTGACCAAAATCATTCAATGGGCGGAGACTCACTCCTGCCACTTGTCTGCAATCCACATCCCAGGAGTGGAAAATTGGGAAGCGGATTTTCTGAGTCGTCAGACATTTCATCCGGGGGAGTGGGAACTCCATCCGGAAATCTTTGCCCAAATTACTCAGTTGTGGGGCATTCCAGACATGGATCTGATGGCCTCTCGTCAGAACTTCAAGGTTCCTTGCTACGGGTCCAGATCCAGGGATCCCAAGGCGACTCTAGTAGATGCACTAGTAGCACCTTGGACCTTCAAACTAGCTTATGTATTCCCGCCGTTTCCTCTCATCCCCAGGCTGGTAGCCAGGATCAATCAGGAGAGGGCATCGGTGATCTTGATAGCTCCTGCGTGGCCACGCAAGACTTGGTATGCAGACCTGGTGAATATGTCATCGGCTCCACCCTGGAAGCTACCTTTGAGACGGGACCTTCTTGTTCAAGGTCCGTTCGAACATCCGAATCTGGTCTCACTCCAACTGACTGCTTGGAGATTGAACGCTTGATCTTATCAAAGCGAGGGTTCTCAGATTCTGTCATTGATACTCTTGTTCAGGCCAGAAAGCCTGTAACTAGAAAAATCTACCACAAAATATGGAAAAAATATATCTGTTGGTGTGAATCTAAAGGATTCCCTTGGGACAAGATAAAAAATTCCTAAGATTCTATCCTTTCTTCAAGAAGGTTTGGAGAAAGGATTATCTGCAAGTTCCTTGAAGGGACAGATTTCTGCCTTGTCTGTGTTACTTCACAAAAAGCTGGCAGCTGTGCCAGATGTTCAAGCCTTTGTTCAGGCTCTGGTTAGAATCAAGCCTGTTTACAAACCTTTGACTCCTCCTTGGAGTCTCAACTTAGTTCTTTCAGTTCTTCAGGGGGTTCCGTTTGAACCCTTACATTCCGTTGATATTAAGTTATTATCTTGGAAAGTTTTGTTTTTGGTTGCAATTTCTTCTGCTAGAAGAGTTTCAGAATTATCTGCTCTGCAGTGTTCTCCTCCTTATCTGGTGTTCCATGCAGATAAGGTGGTTTTGCGTACTAAACCTGGTTTTCTTCCGAAAGTTGTTTCTAACAAAAACATTAACCAGGAGATAGTCGTGCCTTCTTTGTGTCCGAATCCAGTTTCAAAGAAGGAACGTTTGTTGCACAATTTGGACGTAGTTCGTGCTCTAAAATTCTATTTAGATGCTACAAAGGATTTTAGACAAACATCTTCCTTGTTTGTTGTTTATTCTGGTAAAAGGAGAGGTCAAAAAGCAACTTCTACCTCTCTCTCTTTTTGGCTTAAAAGCATCATCAGATTGGCTTACGAGACTGCCGGACGGCAGCCTCCTGAAAGAATCACAGCTCATTCCACTAGGGCTGTGGCTTCCACATGGGCCTTCAAGAACGAGGCTTCTGTTGATCAGATATGTAAGGCAGCGACTTGGTCTTCACTGCACACTTTTACTAAATTTTACAAATTTGATACTTTTGCTTCTTCTGAGGCTATTTTTGGGAGAAAGGTTTTGCAAGCCGTGGTGCCTTCCATCTAGGTGACCTGATTTGCTCCCTCCCTTCATCCGTGTCCTAAAGCTTTGGTATTGGTTCCCACAAGTAAGGATGACGCCGTGGACCGGACACACCTATGTTGGAGAAAACAGAATTTATGTTTACCTTATAAATTACTTTCTCCAACGGTGTGTCCGGTCCACGGCCCGCCCTGGTTTTTTAATCAGGTCTGATAATTTATTTTCTTTAACTACAGTCACCACGGTATCATATGGTTTCTCCTATGCAAATATTCCTCCTTTACGTCGGTCGAATGACTGGGGAAGGCGGAGCCTAGGAGGGATCATGTGACCAGCTTTGCTGGGCTCTTTGCCATTTCCTGTTGGGGAAGAGAATATCCCACAAGTAAGGATGACGCCGTGGACCGGACACACCGTTGGAGAAAGTAATTTATCAGGTAAACATAAATTCTGTTTTTCGTTCCTTTCGCAATTTCAGGAACGGACCGGCTTCAAACTCGGCAGCCTCTAGACAAGAGGGTAACGCTTCCCAGACTAAACCAGCTTGGAAATCAATGCAAGGCTGGAACAAGGGTAAACAGGCCAAGAAGCCAGCTGCTGCTACCAAGACAGCATGAAGAGGTAGCCCCCGATCCGGGACCGGATCTAGTAGGGGGCAGACTCTCTCTCTTTGCTCAGGCTTGGGCAAGAGATGTTCAGGATCCCTGGGAACTAGAAATAGTCTCTCAGGGTTATCTTCTAGAATTCAAGGAACTACCCCCAAGGGGAAGGTTCCACATGTCTCACTTATCTTCAAACCAAGTAAAGAGACAGGCATTCTTACATTGTGTAGAAGACCTGTTAAAGATGGGAGTGATACACTCAGTTCCAACTGTGGAACAAGGTCAGGGGTTTTACTCAAATCTGTTTGTAGTTCCCAAAAAAAGAGGGAACTTTCAGACCAATTCTGGATTTAAAAATTCTAAACAAATTTCTCAGAGTGCCATCGTTCAAAATGGAAACTATTCGAATGATTTTACCTACAATCCAGGAGGGTCAATTTATGACTACCGTGGATCTAAAGGATGCGTATCTGCATATTCCTATCCACAAAGATCATCATCAGTTCCTAAGGTTCGCCTTTCTGGATGTGGCTCTCCCATTCGGACTAGCCACTGCTCCAAGGATTTTCACAAAGGTGCTCGGGTCCCTTCTAGCGGTTCTAACACCCAGGGGCATTGCAGTGGCACCTTACTTGGACGACATCCTAATTCAAGCGTCGTCTCTTTCAAAGACAAAGGCTCACACAGACATTGTTCTAGCCTTTCTCAGATCTCACGGGTGGTAGGTGAACATAGAAAAAAGTTCCCCGTCTCCGTCAACAAGAGTCCCTTTCTTGGGAACAATAATAGATTCTTTAGAAATGAAGATTTTCCTGACAGATGTCAGAGAGTCAAAGCTTCTAAACGCTTTTCAAGTTCTTCACTCTGTTCTACGGCCTTCCATAGCTCAGTGCATGGAAGTAGTAGGGTTTTTTGGTTGCAGCAATGGACATAGTTCCTTTTGCGTGAATTAATCTAAGACCATTACAACTGTGCATGCTCAAACAGTGGAATGGGGACTATACAGACTTGTCTCCAGTGATTCAAGTAGATCAGAAGACCAGAGACTCACTCCGTTGGTGGCTGACCCAGGATCACCTGTCCCAGGGAATGAGCTTCCGCAGACCAGAGTGGGTCATTCTCACGACCGAAGCCAGTCTATTAGGCTGGGGCGCGGTCTGGGATTCCCTGAAAGCTCAGGGTCTATGGTCTCGGGAAGAGTCTCTTCTACCGATAAACATTCTGGGACTGAGAGCGATATTCAATGCTCTCCGGGCTTGGCCTCAACTAGCAAAGGCCAGATTCATAAGATTCCAATCAGACAACATGACGACTGTTGCTTACTTCAACCATCAGGGGGGAACAAGGAGTTCCCTGGCGATGAGAGAGGTGACCAAGATCATCAAATGGGCGGAGGATCACTCCTGCCACCTGTCTGCGATCCACATCCCAGGAGTGGAAAACTGGGAGGCGGATTATCTGAGTCGTCAGACCTTTCATCCAGGGGAGTGGGAACTCCACCCGGAGGTGTTTGCCCAGTTGACCCAATTATGGGGCATTGCAGACATGGATCTGATGGCGTCTCGTCACTTCAAGGTTCCTTGCTACGGGTCCAGATCCAGGGATCCCAAGGCGACTCTAGTGGTTGCATTAGTGGCGCCTTGGACTTTCAACCTAGCTTATGCGTTTCCACCGTTCCCTCTCATTCCCAGGCTGGTAGCCAGGATCAAACAGGAGAAGGCCACGCAGGACTTGGTATGCAGACCTGGTGAATATGTCATCGGCTCCACCATGGAAGCTACCTTTGAGACAGGATCTTCTAGTACAAGGTCCATTCGAACATCCAAATCTAGTTTCTCTCCAGCTGACTGCTTGGAAATTGAACGCTTGATTTTGTCTAAGCGTGGGTTTTCGGATTCTGTGATAGATACTCTGGTACAAGCCAGAAAACCTGTGACTAGAAAGATTACCATAAAATATGGAAAAGATATATCTGTTGGTGTGAATCCAAGGGATTCCCATGGAGTAAGATTAAAATTCCTAGGATCCTTTCCTTTCTCCAAGAAGGTTTGGATAAGGGATTATCAGCGAGTTCTCTAAAAGGACAGATTTCTGCTTTATCTGTCTTGTTACACAAACGACTGGCAGCTGTGCCAGATGTTCAAACATTTGTTCAGGCTTTGGTCAGGATCAAGCCTGTTTACAGACCCTTGACTCCTCCCTGGAGTCTAAATTTGGTTCTTTCAGTTCTTCAAGGGGTTCCGTTTGAACCCTTACATTCCATAGATATCAAGTTGTTATCTTGGAAAGTTCTGTTTTTGGTTGCTATTTCTTCTGCTAGAAGAGTTTCTGAATTATCTGCTCTGCAGTGTAATCCGCCCTATCTGGTGTTCCATTCAGATAAGGTTGTTTTGCGTACTAAACCTGGTTTCCTTCCAAAGGTTGTTTCCAACAAGAATATTAACCAGGAAATAGTTGTGCCTTCTTTGTGTCCGAATCCAGTTTCAAAGAAGGAACGCTTGTTACACAATTTAGATGTAGTCCGTGCTTTAAAGTTCTATTTAGAAGCAACAAAGGAATTCAGACAAACGTCTTCTCTGTTTGTCGTTTATTCTGGCAAGAGGAGAGGTCAAGAAGCTACTGCTACCTCTCTTTCCTTTTGGCTGAAAAGCATCATACGATTGGCTTACGAGACTGCCGGACGGCAGCCTCCTGAACGAATCACAGCTCACTCTACTAGGGCTGTGGCTTCCACATGGGCCTTCAAGAACGAGGCTTCTGTTGATCAGATATGTAAAGCAGCGACCTGGTCTTCTCTGCACACTTTGTCCAAATTCTACAAATTTGATACTTTTGCTTCTTCAGAGGCTATTTTTGGGAGAAAGGTTTTGCAAGCCGTGGTGCCTTCTGTTTAGGTAACCTGATTTGCTCCCTCCCTTCATCCGTGTCCTAAATCTTTGGTATTGGTTCCCACAAGTAATGGATGACACCGTGGACCGGACACACCAATGTTGGAGAAAACAGAATTTATGCTTACCTGATAAATTACTTTCTCCAACGGTGTGTCCGGTCCACGGCCCGCCCTGGTTTATTAATCAGGTTTGAAGAATTTCTTTCTCTATACACTACAGTCACCACGGCACCCTATAGTTTCTCCTTTTTTTCTCCTAACCGTCGGTCGAATGACTGGGGGGGCGGAGCCTGGGAGGGACTATATGGACAGCTCTTGCTGTGTGCTCTCCTTGCCTTTCCCTGTGGGGGAGGAGAATATCCCACAAGTAATGGATGACACCGTGGACCGGACACACCGTTGGAGAAAGTAATTTATCAGGTAAGCATAAATTCTGTTTTTAGCTCCGGTTTGGGCATTTAGGGGTTAATCTGCCTGAAAATTGGTGTGCAATACTTTCAAAGCATTAAGACACTGTGGTGAAAATTTCATAAAGATCGTATTTTTCCTTGATGTTTTTCTGACGTTTCAGTAATAAAGTGTGCCTTTTTATTATTTAAAGAGACAGTAACGGTTTTGTATAAAATAACTTTTATTGCATTAAAAGCCTGCCTAAGTCTGTTTAACATGTCTGTGCCTTCAGATAGCCTATGTTCTGTGTGTATGGAGGCCAAGGTGGTTCCCCAATTAAATGAATGTGCGAATTGTGCCATAGCGTCCAAACAGATTAAGGACAGTACTGTCACAGTTAATAATGTTGACCAAGATGATTCTTTAAATGAAGGTAGTGGGGATAGTTCATCATCCTCTCCTTCTGTGTCAACACCAGCTTTGCCCGCACAAGCGATACCTAGTACATCTAACACGCCAATGGCTGTTACTATGCAGCAATTAGCAGCAGTAATGGATAATTCTCTAGCAGCCTTTTTATCCAAATTGCCAGCTTTTCCTAGAAAGCGTAATTGCTCAGTTTTAAATACAGAGGATGAGCAAATAGACGCAGAAGATAATCTATCTGTTATGCCCTCACATCAATCTGAGTTGGCAGTGAGGGAGGGCCTGTCCGAGGGAGAAATTTCTGACTCAGGAAAAATTTCTCAGCAGGCAGAGCCTGATATCGTTGCTTTTAAATTTAAGCTAGAACACCTCCGCGCTCTGCTTAAGGAGGTGCTAGCTACACTTGATGATTGTGATCCTTTGGTGATTCCAGAGAAATTATGCAAAATGGACAAATTTTTAGAGGTCCCAGTGCACGCTGATGCGTTTCCGATACCCAAGAGGGTGGCGGATATAGTGACTAAGGAGTGGGAGAAGCCAGGGGTGCCTTTTGTTCCCCCTCCTATATTTAAGAAAATGTTCCCCATTGTCGACCCCAGAAGGGACGCATGGCAGACGGTCCCTAAGGTAGAGGGGGCAGTTTCAACTATTCCAATAGAGGACAGTTGCGCTTTCAAAGATCCTATGGATAAAAAATTAGAAGGATTGCTTAAGAAAATTTTTGTTCAGCAAGGTTTCCTTCTTCAACCAATTTCGTGCATTATTCCTGTCACCACGGCGGCGTCTTTTTGGTTCGATGAACTAGAAAATTCGCTCCAGAAGGAGACTCCATACGATGAGGTCATGGACAGAATTCACGCACTAAAGTTGGCTAATGCCTTTATTTTGGATGCCGCTTTTCAATTAGCAAAATTAGCGGCAAAAAAATTCAGGTTTTGCAATAGTGGCGCGCAGGGCGCTTTGGCTAAAATCTTGGTCGGCGGATGTGTCGTCCAAAACAAAATTGCTTAATATTCCTTTCAAAGGTAAGACCCTATTCGGGCCAGAATTGAAGGAGATTATTTCAGACATCACTGGGGGAAAGGGCCATGCCCTTCCACAGGATTGGCCTTTCAAAGCAAAAAATGAGTCTAATTTTCGTTCCTTTCGCAATTTCAGGAACGGACCGGCTTCTAACTCTGCAGCCTCTAGACAAGAGGGCAACACTTCCCAGCCTAAACCAGCATGGAAACCATTGCAAAGCTGGAACAAGGGAAAACAGGCCAAAAAGCCTGCTGCTGCTACCAAGACAGCATGAAAGGATGGCCCCCGATCCAGGATCGGATCTGGTAGGGGACAGACTCTCTCTCTTTGCTCAGGCTTGGGCAAGAGATGTCCTAGACCCCTGGGCTTTAGAGATTGTCTCTCAGGGGTATCTCCTAGAATTCATGGCCCTTCCTCCAAAGGGAAGGTTTCACATATCTCGCTTGTCTTTAGACCAGAAAAGAGACGGGCATTCTTACATTGCGTAGAAGACATTTTCAAAATGGGAGTGATACACCCAGTCCCAAAAGCAGAACAAGGACTGGGTTTTTACTCCAACCTGTTTGTAGTTTCCAAAAAGGAGGAAATGTTCAGGCCAATTCTGGACTTAAAGATCCTAAACAAATTCCTCAAAGTTCCATCATTCAAAATGGAAACGTTTCGAACAATTTTACCAATGATCCAGGAGGGTCAATACATGACTACCGTGGACCTAAAGGATGCATACCTGCATATTCCTATCCACAAAAATCACCATCCGTTCCTAAGGTTTGCCTTTCTGGACAAGCATTACAAGTTTGTGGCCCTTCCTTTCGGGTTGGCCACCGCTCCCAGAATTTTCACAAAGGTGCTAGGGTCCCTTCTAGCGGTAATAAGACCGCGGGGCATTGCAGTAGCACCTTACCTAGACAACATCTTAATACAGGCGTCGTCTTTTCCCAGAGCCAAGGCTCATATGGATATTCTTCTAGCCTTCCTAAGGTCTCACGGGTAGAAGGTTAACGTAGAAAAAAGTTCTCTGTCCCCGGTCACAAGGGTTCCCTTCCTGGGAACAATTATAGACTCGGTAGAAATGAAAATCTTTCTGACGGAGGTCAGGAAGTCGAAGCTTTCAAATGCTTGTCGAGTTCTTCATTCCATTCCTCAGCCGTCCGTGGCTCAGTGCATGGAGGTAATCGGTCTAATGGTTGCGGCAATGGACATAGTCCCGTTTGCCAGAATTCATCTAAGACCACTGCAGTTGTGCATGCTCAGGCAGTGGAATGGGGATTATGCAGACTTGTCTCCCCAGATACAAATGGACCAGAAAACCAGAGACTCGCTCCTTTGGTGGTTGTCTCAGGATCACCTGTCTCAGGGAATGAGTTTCCGCAGACCGGAGTGGATCATTGTCACGACCGACGCCAGTCTCTTAGGCTGGGGCGCGGTCTGGGACTCCCTGAAAGCTCAGGGTCTATGGTCTCGGGAAGAATCTCTTCTCCCGATAAACATTTTGGAATTGAGAGCGATATTCAATGCGCTCCAGGCATGGCCTCAACTAGCGGAGGCCAAATTCATCAGATTTCAGTCGGACAACATGATGACTGTAGCGTACATCAATCATCAGGGAGGAACAAAGAGTTCCCTGGCGATGAAGGAAGTAACCAAGATCATCAAATGGGCGGAGGATCACTCCTGCCATCTATCTGCAATTCACATCCCAGGAGTAGACAACTGGGAGGCGGATTATTTGAGTCGTCAGACTTTTCATCCGGGGGAGTGGGAACTTCACCCGGAGGTCTTTGCCCAGTTAACTCAACTATGGGGCTTTCCAGATCTGGATCTGATGGCGTCTCGTCAGAACTCCAAGGTTCCATGCTACGGGTCCAGGTCCAGGGATCCCAAGGCGGCACTAGTAGATGCATTAGTGGCGCCTTGGTCGTTCAATCTAGCTTATGTCTTTCCACCGTTTCCTCTCCTTCCCAGGCTAGTAGCCAGGATCAAGCAGGAGAAGGCTTCGGTGATTCTAATAGCTCCTGCGTGGCCACGCAGGACTTGGTATGCAGACCTGGTGAATGTCATCGGCTCCACCATGGAAGCTACCTTTGAGACAGGACCTTCTAGTACAAGGTCCAAACCTAGTTTCTCTGCAACTGACTGCTTGGAAATTGAACGCTTGATTCTATCTAAGCGTGGGTTTTCGGAATCTGTTATAAATGCTCTGGTTCAGGTCAGAAAGCCTGTGACCAGGAAAATTTACCATAAGATCTGGCAAAAATATCTCTGTTGGTGCGAATCCAAGGGTTACTCATGGAGTAAGATTAGGATTCCAAGAATTCTTTCCTTTCTCCAAGAGGGTTTGGAGAAAGGTCTGTCAGCTAGTTCTCTAAAAGGACAGATATCTGCTCTGTCTGTCTTGTTGCATAAACGTCTGGCAGCCGTGCCAGTTGTCCAAGCGTTTGTACAGGCGTTAGTCAGAATCAAGCCTGTCTACAGACCTGTGACTCCTCCATGGAGTCTAAACTTAGTTCTTTCAGTTCTTCAAGGGGTTCCGTTTGAACCTTTACATTCCATAGATATTAAGTTACTATCTTGGAAAGTTCTGTTTTTGGTAGCTATTTCTTCTGCTAGAAGAGTTTCTTAATTGTCTGCTTTGCAGTGTACTTCACCCTATCTGGTGTTCCATACAGATAAGGTAGTTTTACGTACCAAGCCTGGTTTTCTTCCAAAAGGGGTTTCCAACAGGAATGTTAACCAGGAAATAGTTGTTCCTTCTCTGTGTCCGAATCCAGTTTCGAAGAAGGAACATTTGTTACATAACCTAGATGTGGTTTGTTCTTTAAAATTCTATTTAGAAGCAACAAAGGATTTCAGACAGACATCATCCCTGTTTGTCGTCTATTCTGGTAAGAGGAGAGGTCAGAAAGCTACTGCTACCTCTCTTTCCTTTTGGCTAAAAAGCATCATCCGATTGGCTTATGAGACTGCTGGACGGCAGCCTCCTGAAAGAATTACAGCTCACTCTACTAGAGCTGTGGCTTCCACATGGGCCTTCAAGAATGAGGCTTCTGTTGAACAGATCTGTAAGGCAGCGACGTGGTCTTCTCTGCATACATTTGCCAAATTTTACAAATTCGATTCTTATGCTTCTTCGGAGGCTATTTTTGGGAGAGGTTTTACAAGCAGTCGTGCCTTCCGTTTAGGTTACCTGACTTGTTCCCTCCCTTCATCCGTGTCCTAAAGCTTTGGTATTGGTTCCCACAAGTAAGGATAAAGCTGTGGACCGGACACACCAATGTAGGAGAAAACAGAATTTATGTTTACCTGATAAATTTCTTTCTCCTACGGTGTGTCCGGTCCACGGCCCGCCCTGGCTTTTAGTCAGGTTTAAAATTTTTGTTTTTTTATACACTACAGTCACCACTGCACCCTATGGTTCTCCTTTTTCTCCTAACAGTCGGTCGAATGACTGGGGGGCGGAGCTAGAGGGGGGGCTATATGGACAGCTTTGCTGTGTGCTCTCTTTGCCACTTCCTGTAGGGAAGGAGAATATCCCACAAGTAAGGATGAAGCCGTGGACCGGACACACCGTAGGAGGTAGGTAAACATAAATTCTGTTTTTATTATACATATTATTACTGGCTTTGCAACTCTTTAACTAGGCTTCTTATATTATTAGTCAAGCTGAACTTTTTGGTAGGGCATTAGCTTTTTTTTTTTTTTTCCAATATTTTTATTGAGGCATATAAATACATAAACGGCATTAGCAAAATTGACAAAACTTAAAAATTACAGACCTTGAGATAACGTTCACATTGATAGTATAGTGTACAGTCTTGGATATATAATATTCAGAAGTTAAGTGAACAAATATAATAACCTCATTTTTCCAATTATATAATACTCCTTTGGTAATAGTAGGTCACTCTTGGACCTTAATAAAACAGTAACATTTGATGGAGATAAATTGATCCATAGCCACTCCTGGGCTTAGTATTGTTAAAGTATGTATTATAACATAGTGACAGGCCTATATGGATCAATACTGCCCTAAACATATATACAAACTTTTGGCAAGCAAACATTAAGAGCTATAAATGAGATGCTTAATAATAGCACATTATTTGTACCCCAGTCTGAACATTGCTGGCCATTATAATCATCTATATCAGCGTATTAGCACTAGGGTTAACTGCAAAGTTGTTATTCAGCACCTCTAAACAGGATTCGCACACTGAGTATTATTAAAACATTTAAAACAGAACGACAGAGCAGGAAGTTGCCAAGTAGACCCTCTATAACCAGTTACCTTAAATAATAACCCATAATGTGAAGTACCAAAAATGGGAGAAGCTCTAGTATTTTGTAGAGTTGTCCTTCTGAGTAATCAAAAAATTTAGAGACATAGAATTATTTTGAAAATCGGAGTACAAAATATAAACTAACGTCCTGTATGCAGGGCTTGTTTCTAACCAATAATAGATTAGCTTGAGATATTGGTGCGCACTTCTAACACGGAAGGAACACATGCATGAATGTTAAGCCATCCAAAACGGCACAGTATACAGGGCACTTATGAGAAACAAATATCGCTTACATAGACATAACAAAATTGGTAAATAAAGAAGGGTGTAGGTATAATGTACACTTCCAAATGCACAACAAATCACTCCACATACAACATATCAGTACCACTTAGCTTAGGCATTGGACTCAAAAACAGTCTTGATCTTAAAATTCAGACCGTCAGGTCTCTTGAGAGATCTTCTGTTAGCCAGACAGCTTCGTAATGAGTCTTAGTAAGGGGATAGGGTATGGTATGCTGCAGCAGCGATTAAGAGGATTGTCTTACCCCACACCAACTCTACATAGTTGAAGTCCCATGTCTGCACCATATAGTCGCACCCTGCCATCCACGGCCTCATTAATGCTCTGCAAGGGAGCTGGGTATAGCAATAGGAGTCCGTTATGCGTGGCCTTATCTTTGCGGAGTGTTCCCACATCGGCAGTTAGTGTCCCAACCACCATCCAGTATTGTCTGCGGATCATCACAGTATCAGTAATCGATGTATTAACTAGTCGGTAGCCGGTTGTTCTATATTTTGCAAAAGGTAGGATCAGGTCGTTGTCAGAGGCACCCCTGGATCTGGCCAATACGACATCTCCCATGGTCCGTGGCTCCTGCACTCCCCATGCTGCTAATATGTCTCTCTGTGTCCCCCTCTGGGCTGTTGGGGGGTCCGGAGTATATGTTGACTTGATAGTATGAGACGGGTATGCAGAAACCTGCTCGGTTTTATATTGGTCAGCTCTCTGCAGCTCCGTGTTGTCTCTCTCTGGATCTTGCCAGCATAAGTCTATCTTCCCATTGCTATCGGTGACAGTCTCCTGACAACTCACGGTGCAGTTAGGAATACCCTGGCTCAGTGGTCTCATTGCATCTTCTATGGCTGTGTGTATCTGAATCTCGAAGTCTGTCAGCATGGCCTGTATTGCATAATATAACCCTTCCATGGCTGGATTACGGAGTATAGTTCTTGATAGGGTACAAAGTAATAGGTAGCGTTTCTGTGCTCCAGAAAATTATGACAGCGTATATAGCTGTTTTGCCTGATATTTCAGGAATCGGGAGGGTAAACGAGGGTGCAGGCCGGTGATTAGGCCTCCGCTGCTCACCTCATTTATTCTGGTCTGCTAGGCTAAAGTTCGAAGTGTAGAGAGATAAGAAAACCAATAAATCCTTTCCTTAGGTGTTATTCTGTGACTCAGCAGTGTGATAGGATTTAGGTTGTCGGTCAGTGGAGTGATAGATAGCGGATCTAACTGCTCCAGAACTCAGCTGAAATTAAAAAGCAGCCATCTTGGTCGGTGTTCGGACCCGCCCCCCAGGGCATTAGCTTTTTATCGAGATTCTCTATGTACCATGTTTTAAATAAAATGCTTATGTTATATATATTACATTTATTTTTTTATTATACACTTTATTCCTTTACCGCTACTCAGTGTGCGTGACTTTCTCCAACATTGGTGTGTCCGGTCCACGGCGTCATCCATAACTTGTGGGAATATTCTCTTCCCCAACAGGAAATGGCAAAGAGCACAGCAAAAGCTGTCCATATAGCCCCTCCCAGGCTCCGCCCCCCCAGTCATTCTCTTTGCCGCTCTGAACAAGTAGCATCTCCACTGAGATGGTGAAGAGTATGTGGTGTTTAGTTGTAGTTTTTTATTCTTCTATCAAGAGTTTGTTATTTTAAAATAGTACTGGTATGTACTATTTACTCTGAAACAGAAAGAGATGAAGAGTTCTGTTTAAAGAGGAGTATGATTTTAGCAGCAGTAACTAAAATCAATTGCTGTTCCCACGCAGGACTGTTGAGCTGAGAGAACTTCAGTTGAGGGGAACAGTTTGCAGACTTTTCTGCTCAAGGTATGACTAGCCATTTTTCTAACAAGACTGTGTAATGCTGGAAGGCTGTTATTTTTCCCTCATGGGGATCGGTAAGCCATTTTCTTAGACTTAGAAAGAATAAAGGGCTTATTATGGGCTATTAACTGGTGGACACTCTTAAGGGCTAAATCGATTGTTTATTTAAGTTGTTTTTTAAAGTTTGAAGTAATTTTCACACTTTTATTGTTTGGGGAACGTTTTTTATCGCCAGGCACTAGTTTAGACACCTTCCCAGTCAGGAAGGGCCTTTCACTATAGTAGGCAGAGCCTCGTTTTTGCGCCATTATTGCGCAGTTACTTTTGAGTACAGTGCATGTAGCTGCATGTGTGAGGGTCTTGTATCCACTGAAAACGTTCCTAGAAGGCTTGAATTGGTATCGTATACCCCCCTGGGATTGGTGAAGTCGCAACAAAGGCTGTGGCTGGGACTGTAGTGGGGTTAAAATTGCAAACGGCTCCGGTTTCCACATTTTAAGGGTTAACAGCTTGAAAATTGGGGTGCAATACTTTGAATGCATTAAGACACTGTGGTGAAAATTTGGTAAAGATTGGATAACTAGTTTATCACATATTCAGTAATAAAGTGTGCCCTGTTTAACATTTAAAGAGACAGTAACGGTTTTGTTTTAAAACGGTTTTTGTGCTTTATTAACCAGTTTAAGCCTGTTTAACATGTCTGTACCTTCAGATAGATCATGTTCTGTATGTATGGAAGCCAATGTGGTTCATCCTTCAAATATATGTGATAATTGTGCCATAGCGTCCAAACATAGTAAGGACAGTACTGTCACAAATAGTAAGGTTGCCCAGGATGATTCCTCAGATGAAGGAAGTAGAGATAGTTCTACATCCTCTACTTCTGTGTCTATACCAGATATGCCCACGCAGGCGACCCCTAGTACTTCTAGCGCACCAATGCTTGTTACTATGCAACAATTGACGGCAGTAATGGATAACTCCATAGCTAATATTTTATCCAAAATGCCAGCATTTCAGAGAAAGCACGATTGCTCTGTTTTAAACACTGTAGAGCATGAGGGCGCTGATGATAATTTTTCTGTCATGCCCTCACACCAGTCTGAAGTGGCAGTGAGGGAGGGTTTGTCAGATGGAGAAATTTCTGATACAGGAAGAATTTTTCAGCAGGCAGAACCTGATGTTGTGACATTTAAATTTAAATTAGAGCATCTCCGCGCATTACTTAAGGAGGTGCTATCTACTCTGGATGATTGTGACAGTCTGGTCATCCCAGAAAAATTGTGCAAGATGGACAAGTTCCTAGAGGTCCCTGGGCACCCTGATGCCTTTCCGATACCTAAAAGGGTGGCGGACATAGTGAATAAGGAGTGGGAGAAGCCAGGCATACCTTTTGTCCCTCCTCCTATATTTAAGAAATTGTTCCCTATGGTCGACCCCAGGAAGGACACATGGCAAACAGTCCCTAAGGTCGAGGGGGCGGTTTCTACACTAGCCAAACGCGCGACCATTCCCATTGAGGACAATTGTGCTTTCAAAGATCCTATGGATAAAAAATTGGAGGGTTTGCTTAAAAAGATTTTTGTACAGCAAGTTTACCTCCTTCAACCTATTTCGTGCATTATTCCTGTCACTACAGCGGCGTGGTTCTGGTTCGAGGAACTGGAAAAGTCGCTCAGTAGGGAGACTCCGTATGAGGAAGTCATGGACAGAATTCACGCACTTAAGTTAGCTAATTCCTTTATTTTAGACGCCGCTTTGTAGTTAGCGAGGTTAGCGGCGAAAAATTCAGGGTTTGCAATTGTGGCGCGCAGAGCGCTCTGGCTAAAGTCTTGGTCGGCGGACGTATCTTCCAAGACAAAATTGCGTAATATCCCTTTCAAAGGTAAGACCCTTTTTGGGCCAGAATTGAAAGAGATTATTTCAGACATCACTGGGGGAAAGGGCCATGCCCTCCCACAAGATAGACCTTTCAAGGCTAAGAATAAGTCCAATTTTCGTTCCTTTCGCAATTTCAGGAACGGACCGGCTTCCAACTCTGCAGCCTCTAGACAAGAGGGTAACGCTTCCCAGACTAAACCAGCTTGGAAACAAATGCAAGGCTGGAACAAGGGTAAACAGGCCAAGAAGCCTGCTGCTGCTACCAAAACAGCATGAAGGGGTAGCCCCCGATCCGGGACCGGATCTAGTAGGGGGCAGACTCTCTCTCTCTTTGCTTGGGCAAGAGATGTTCAGGATCCCTGGGCACTAGAAATAGTCTCTCAAGGTTATCTTCTAGAATTCAAGGAACTACCCCCAAGGGGAAGGTTCCACATGTCTCACTTATCTTCAAACCAAATAAAGAGACAGGCATTCTTACATTGTGTAGAAGACCTGTTAAAGATGGGAGTGATACACCCAGTTCCAACTGGGGAACAAGGTCAAGGGTTTTACTCAAATCTGTTTGTAGTTCCCAAAAAAGAGGGAACTTTCAGACCAATTCTGGATTTAAAAATTCTAAACAAATTTCTCAGAGTTCCATCGTTCAAAATGGAAACCATTCGAACAATTTTACCTACAATCCAGGAGGGTCAATATATGACTACCGTGGATTTAAAGGATGCGTATCTACATATTCCTATCCACAAAGATCATCATCAGTTCCTAAGGTTCGCCTTTCTGGACAAACATTATCAGTTCGTGGCTCTCCCATTCGGGCTAGCCACTGCTCCCAGAATTTTCACAAAGGTGCTCGGGTCCCTTCTAGCAGTTCTAAGACCAAGGGGTATTGCAGTGGCACCTTATTTGGACGACATTCTAATTCAAGCGTCGTCTCTTTCCAAAGCAAAGGCTCATACAGACATTGTTCTAGCCTTTCTCAGATCTCACGGGTGGAAGGTGAACGTAGAAAAGAGTTTCCCTTTTTGGGAACAATAATAGATTCTTTAGAAATGAAGATCTTCTTGACAGAGGTCAGAAAGTCAAAGCTTCTAAACGCTTGTCAAGTTCTTCTCTCTATTCTGCAGCCTTCCATAGCTCAGTGCATGGAAGTAGTAGGGTTGATGGTTGCAGCAATGGACATAGTTCCTTTTGCTCGAATTCATCTAAGACCATTACAACTGTGCATGCTCAAGCAGTGGAATGGGGACTATACAGACTTGTCTCCAAAGATTCAAGTAGACCAGATGACCAGAGACTCACTCCGTTGGTGGTTGTCCCAGGATCACCTGTCTCAGGGAATGAGTTTCTGCAGACCAGAGCGGGTCATTGTCACGACCGACGCCAGTCTATTAGGCTGGGGCGCGGTCTGGGATTCCTGGAACTGAGAGCGATATTCAATGCTCTCCGGGCTTGGCCTCAACTAGCGAAGGCCGGATTCATAAGATTCCAGTCAGACAACATGACGACTGTAGCTTACATCAACCATCAGGGGGGAACAAGGAGTTCCTTGGCGATGAGAGAGCTATCCAAAATCATCAAATGGGCGGAGGATCACTCCTGCCACCTATCTGCAATTCACATCCCAGGAGTAGACAACTGGGAGGCGGATTATCGGAGTCGTCAGACTTTCCATCCGGGGGAGTGGGAACTCCACCCGGAGTTTTTTGCCCAGTTGACTCAATTATGGGGCATTTCAGACATGGATCTGATGGCGTCTCGTCAGAACTTCAAGGTTCCTTGCTACGGGTCCAGATCCAGGGATCCCAAGGCTACTCTAGTGGATGCATTAGTGGCGCCTTGGTCGTTCAACCTAGCTTATGTCTTTCCACCGTTCCCTCTCCTTCCCAGGCTTGTAGCCAGGATCAAACAGGAGAAGGCCTCAGTGATTCTGATAGCTCCTGCGTGGCCGCGCAGGACTTGGTATGCAGACCTGGTGAATATGTCATCGGCTCCACCATGGAAGCTACCTTTGAGACAGGATCTTCTAGTACAAGGTCCATTCGAACATCCAAATCTAGTTTCTCTGCAGCTGACTGCTTGGAAATTGAACGTTTGATTTTATCCAAACGTGGGTTTTCAGATTCAGTGATAGATACTCTGGTCCAAGCCAGAAAACCTGTGACTAGAAAGATTTACCATAAAATATGGAAAAGATATATCTGTTGGTGTGAATCCAAGGGATTCTCCTGGAGTAAGGTTAAAATTCCTAAGATCCTCTCCTTTCTCCAAGGTGGTTTGGATAAGGGATTGTCAGCGAGTTCTTTAAAAGGACAGATTTCTGCTTTATCTGTCTTGTTACACAAACGACTGGCAGCTGTGCCAGATGTACAAGCTTTACAGACCCTTGACTCCTCCCTGGAGTCTAAATTTAGTTCTTTCAGTTCTTCAAGGGGTTCCGTTTGAACCTTTACATTCCATAGATATCAAGTTACTATCTTGGTAAGTTCTGTTTTTGGTTGCTATATCTTCTGCTAGAAGAGTTTCTGAATTATCTGCTTTGCAGTGTGATCCACCCTGTGACGAAACCAATCTCGCCACTGTACATTGGAGGGCCTGTTATAGAACATTCTTTGGGCTGGAGGTACATGGGCTTAAGGATACCCAGAGACTGCATGGAAATATGGAATTTTATATGCTGGACACCCCATGTACTTTCATAACTCTGTCTTATGTCTATGTCACCCTGTATCCATAAATACAGGATGGGTACAGGGTGTGAGTGCACCTTTTGGGAGCAATTGTGACTCTATAAGCCAAGTGGGCATAAAAGACTTTATAGCTAATAAGAACTGTTCCTATATTCTGTAATAAGATGTATTCTATGTATGTTTCAGATCTGATTGTGTCTCAGGAGTCTGTCTGGGTAAACTGATTGTGTCCTTGTGTGATTATGTTAACTAGACTGCCCAACATCAGATTGTCTGAGTAAACGTTCTTCCCTAGTTAATTAACTTAATATGTTAATCTGTTTTACCTGTGAATAGACAATTGTTAGAGGTTTGATGCATTGTTCATATGTTTGCTTTACTGTTAAACCCATGGCCTCTGTAACCTGAAGCCAGGGTGTATAAATCTGTGTGCTGCCTTCAAATAAAGTAGTCATTCTGTTTTAAACCTGAAACTGGCTGGGTTGTGAATTGCTGATTGTCTATGCAGGACATTGTTCATCTGGGGTTAACCCTTGGTACACAGTTGGTACCGTAACATTGGTGGCAAGCGACGGGATTGATCCTACAGCCAGAAGGACAGCTACAGGAGACACCATTCCGTGGATTTACAAGTTGGGGGCAACGCATGTCCCAGTACAGCGACCCTAAAAGCAACAGAATGGAACCAGCGGTGTTATATGAGGAGGAGGACCTGGATGGCCGGGATGCATTAAGGAAAGGCATCTGGTACCAGGCCCTGGATAATGTACAATACCAGCAGGGTAAGAGTCTCCCCAGTGAAGAGCAGCGGTTGCAGAAGCAAGTGGCCCTGCGGATGCCCTTCCTGGGAGAGCAGCCCCTGGAGGAATGGGTGAAGGCACTAGAGCACCGGGTATGGCAGGAGCTATGGCTGGAGGATGCCTACCAGGCGCTCTGGTGGTATATGGCACAGTATATACCCTGGACAGCTGAGCATGACAAACCAGAGGGAGAGGAGTTTGATGGTCCTGGCTTGTTATGGGAGTCCTTTGCAGAGCCTGACTTTGGGAGCCCTGCGCAGACCAGACTTCAGGACATTTTCTATGAGAGGGAGGCTAGGCATGACTGGGCTGACCCCCATGAAGTAGAGCCAGACCTGGCTCACTTAGCAGCCCTGGAGTGGGAACTGGAGCAGGACTACCGAGATCTCTTCCACTCCATTGGGAAGGCTCAGCAGGACAGCAAGGTGAAAGACCCAGATCCAGACCCATTCAGCTGGGAAGATATTGTGGAGATTTACTGGGAAGGACCCCAGGTGGCCGGTGGAGATAGGACCGAGGTCTCTCCACCGGTCCTGCAGGGAATTGGGAGCCCAGACTCCATTCCCCAGCGGCAGGCTGAGTTACAGGGGGCAGAGACAGTTGGTCCTGTCCCCCAGCAGCAGAGGAATATACAGGGAATTGGGAGCCCAGACTCCATTCCCCAGCGGCAGGCTGCGTTACAAGGGGTAGGGACAGTTGGTCCTGTCCCCCAGCAACAGGGCTGTTTAGCCAAAGGGGAGATGATCGGTCTCCCCCTCCAGCAACCAGGCTCCCACCAGGCTACTTCCATGGTAGTGCTGGCACCCGGGCAGAGTACAGCTGGTCTCTGCCCACCTCGCAACCCACCAATTCAGCGTGCCAGTCCCCCACACAGCTGTGGTGAGGCACCTGGACATGGACAAGTTTTCAGGTGTAGTAACCATTTATTGTGGGTGGGCTGTACTACTAATTGTGTTTTATGGGTGGGTTGCTGGACTAACCAGGGCACTGACCGACAGGAGGTCAGATACCCTGTTAGTCTGTTTGGAAAAGGGGAGAGATGTGACGAAACCAATCTCGCCACTGTACATTGGAGGGCCTGTTATAGAACATTCTTTGGGCTGGAGGTACATGGGCTTAAGGATACCCAGAGACTGCATGGAAATATGGAATTTTATATGCTGGACACCCCATGTACTTTCATAACTCTGTCTTATGTCTATGTCACCCTGTATCCATAAATACAGGATGGGTACAGGGTGTGAGTGCACCTTTTGGGAGCAATTGTGACTCTATAAGCCAAGTGGGCATAAAAGACTTTATAGCTAATAAGAACTGTTCCTATATTCTGTAATAAGATGTATTCTATGTATGTTTCAGATCTGATTGTGTCTCAGGAGTCTGTCTGGGTAAACTGATTGTGTCCTTGTGTGATTATGTTAACTAGACTGCCCAACATCAGATTGTCTGAGTAAACGTTCTTCCCTAGTTAATTAACTTAATATGTTAATCTGTTTTACCTGTGAATAGACAATTGTTAGAGGTTTGATGCATTGTTCATATGTTTGCTTTACTGTTAAACCCATGGCCTCTGTAACCTGAAGCCAGGGTGTATAAATCTGTGTGCTGCCTTCAAATAAAGTAGTCATTCTGTTTTAAACCTGAAACTGGCTGGGTTGTGAATTGCTGATTGTCTATGCAGGACATTGTTCATCTGGGGTTAACCCTTGGTACACAGTTGGTACCGTAACACACCCTATCTGGTGTTCCATTCAGATAAGGTTGTTTTGCGTACCAAGCCTGGTTTTCTTCCAAAAGTTGTTTCCAACAAGAATATTAACCAGGAAATAGTTGTTCCTTCTTTGTGTCCGAATCCAGTTTCAAAGAAGGAACGTTTGTTACACAATTTAGATGTAGCCCGTGCTTTAAATTTCTATTTAGAAGCAACAAAGGATTTCAGACAAACTTCTTCTTTGTCGTTTATTCTGGTAAGAGGAGAGGACAAAAAGCTACTGCTACCTCTCTTTCTTTCTGGCTGAAAAGCATCATCCGATTGGCTTATGAGACTGCCGGACGGCAGCCTCCTGAACGAATCACAGCTCACTCTACTAGGGCTGTGGCTTCCACATGGGCCTTCAAGAACGAGGCTTCTGTTGATCAGATATGTAAGGCAGCGACTTGGTCTTCTCTGCACACTTTTGCCAAATTCTACAAATTTGATACTTATGCTTCTTCGGAGGCTATTTTTGGGAGAAAGGTTTTGCAAGCCGTGGTGCCTTCTGTTTAGGTAACCTGATTTGCTCCCTCCCTTCATCCGTGTCCTAAAGCTTTGGTATTGGTTCCCACAAGTTATGGATGACGCCGTGGACCGGACACACCAATGTTGGAAGAAACAGAATTTATGCTTACCTGATAAATTACTTTCTCCAACAGTGTGTCCGGTCCACGGCCCGCCCTGATTTTTTTTTTTTTAATCAGGTTTGAAAAATGTCTTTCTCTATACACTACAGTCACCACGGCACCCTATAGTTTCTCCTTTTTTTCTCCTAACCGTCGGTCGAATGACTGGGGGCGGAGCCTGAGGAGGGGCTATATGGACAGCTTTTGCTGTGCTCTTTGCCATTTCCTGTTGGGGAAGAGAATATTCCCACAAGTTATGGATGACGCCGTGGACCGGACACACACCGTTGGAGAAAGTAATTCATCAGGTAAGCATAAATTCTGTTTTTCTTTTATCACGTGCCAGGGCTTTTTTTTTTGTTTTTATTACTTTTCCATCTTAATGGGAGGAGAGTCTACTGCTTCATTCATTACTTGTGGGAATTAAAAACCTGGCCACCAGGAGGAGGCAAAGACACCCAAGCCAAAGGCTTAAATATCTCCCCCACTCCCCTCATCCCCCAGTCATTCTTTGCCTTTCGTCACAGGAGATTGGCAGAGAAGTTTTAAGTAGTCCTGTCAGCCTCTCAGTGAGAGAATGGGTGAATGTTAGAGTCCGGAGATGCAGGGAGAGTCATTCTGCAAAACCATCCCGACTCAGTTTAACAGCTCCATTAGCAATCGGCGTTGACGAGTTTCGCTGCTTGCTTTTCTTCTCATGTCCATGTCAGGAGCGATGCTACTATCCTGTCACACTTGAAAGGCTGAGATCCTATTCCACGGCATTGATTCTGGTAACATTTTTTCATTCATATATATATATATATATATATATATATATATATATATATATATATATATATATGTATATGTATATATACATATATATATATATATATATATATTTGATAACACATGAAGAAAGGGTTACAGTATGGCTCCTTTTATTCTTTATAGAATCTAAGGTAATACCCTCGGAAGGGGGATGTTGAACAGGGGGGATATTATGCATAATATTGTTTGTGTTTGCTACTGCATTTGTGTGAGATGAGGCTCTGTCAGTGTGGTACACAGTTCATTAGCGAGAGATTGAGGTGGGGGTTTTTTTGTAGCGTAGTTCTCTCGAGTGCAGGGGCGGTCCTGCACGACACTCCATGTGACCGGGTTTGGCCTTTACAGCTTAATCTTTCTCGACCTGCGTTTTGAGGAGACAAAAGATCAAGTCCGTAATAAAAAGCTATAGAGGACTCTGATATGTTACAGGATACTCCCTCTTTATCTAAACCCAATAACTGTGTATATTGTGAAGAGTTTCCAGTCGAACAGCCTACGCTGCCCACATGCTTTGACAATATTGCTATTTCCAAAAAAGTATTTAGTACAACTGAGCTGTCCACCACTGAGGATTCTGCGCCCCGCGAGGTGCGTTGCCTGCAGTCATCTCAGATTACACAAGCAGCACTACTAATACTCCTGTGGGAGGGGCCCTTTTGCCTCCAGACTTCGCAGATCAGTTAGACGGCGGTTTCTGTGGCCAGTAATGCGATGTCTCGCCCTACTAAGTGCAAACGTAGGGCACGGCTATCTCTCAGGGGTCTTCGACTCCGCTGGATGTCTCAGATTATCCGCTGAGGAGGACAACTCCGACTTTTCTGGAGGATGTTGCTTCTGGGTCGTAATCTGCTACTTCTAGGCCTCAGTCGGTGGAGGAGTCAGATTTTAAATTTAAGAATGGAGCATTTGCGCTTTCTGCTAAAAGAGGTGCTTGCTACGTTGGAGGTTCCGGAACCAAAACTACCAGAGGAACCTTCGATCACTAAGCTAGATAGGGTTTATGAGGACAGGGTAGTGTCCCAGGCCTTCCCGGTTCCAATCAAGATGGCTAATATTATTAAGAATAAATGGGAGAAACTTGGTTCGTCCTTTTTCCCCCTCTTCTTCTTTTAAAAAGCTTTTCCCGTTCCAGAAGCGTAGCTTGAACTGTGGGGAACCGTCCTTAAGGTGGATGTTGCATCTCCACGCTTGCTAAGAGACAGACTGTTCCTCTAGAGGATAGCTCCTCTTTCTCTTGTAAGGTGTATCCAGTCCACGGATCATCCATTACTTGTGGGATATTCTCATTCCCAACAGGAAGTTGCAAGAGGACACCCACAGCAGAGCTGTAATATAGCTCCTCCCCTAGCTGTCATAGCCAGTCATTCTCTTGCAACTCTCAACAAGCTAGGATGTTGTAGGAGAGAGTGGTTAAATATAGTTAGTTTATTTTCTTCAATCAAAAGTTTGTTATTTTTAAATAGTACCGGAGTTGTGCTATTTTATCTCAGGCAGTAAATAGAAGAAGAATCTGCCTGAGGTTTCTATGATCTTAGCAGGTTGTAACTAAAATCCATTGCTATTCTCACATATGTCTGAGGGGATTACACAGATGAGGTAACTTCAGCGAGAGAATGGCGTGCAGTTTATTCTGCTATCATGTATGTGCAGTTATAATTTTTTCTAGAGATGGAAAACACTAGAAAATGCTGCTGATACCGGATTAATGTAAGTTAAGCCTGAATACAGTGATTTAATAACGACTGGTATCATGCTTACTCCCAGGGGTAATACCCTTATGATATTGCAATATAAACGTTTGCTGGCATGTTTAATCGTTTTTATATATGCATTGGTTATAAAACTTTATTGGGGCCTAGTTTTTTTCCACATGGCTGGCTTAAATTTTGACTAGAAACAGTTTTACTGAGGCTTTCCACTGTTATAGTATAAAAGTTACAGTTGGTGCAGTTAAAATTACAAACTGTGACATCAAGCTTCCCTCAGGAGTCCCCTGTATGCTATAGGACATCTCTAAAGGTCTCAAAGGCTTTCCAAAGTCGTTTATTGGGGAAGGTAGGACCACAGCTTGCTGTGGCAGTTGGTTGTGACTGTTAAAAAACAAAAAACAAAAAAAGAAGTCTATTTCGTTTTTTTGATCCGTTTTTTGAACTAAGGGGTTAATCATCCATTTGCAAGTGGATGCAATGCTCTGCTAGCCTATTACATACACTGTAAAAATTTCGTTTGAATTACTGCATTTTTTCACTGTTTTTCAAATTCTGACAAAATTTGTTTCTCTTAAAGGCACAGTACCGTTTTTTATATTTGCTTGTTAACTTGATTTAAAGTGTTTTCCGAGCTTGATATTCTCATTGCTAGTCTGTATAAACATGTCTGACATAGAAGAAACTCCTTGTTCATTATGTTTAAAAGCCATGGTGGAACCCCCTCTTAGAATGTGTACCAAATGTACTGATTTCATTTTATGCAATAAAGATCATATTCTGTTTCTCCAACATAGGTGTGTCCGGTCCACGGCGTCATCCTTACTTGTGGGATATTCTCCTCCCCAACAGGAAATGGCAAAGAGCCCAGCAAAGCTGGTCACATGATCCCTCCTAGGCTCCGCCTACCCCAGTCATTCTCTTTGCCGTTGTACAGGCAACATCTCCACGGAGATGGCTTAGAGTTTTTTAGTGTTTAACTGTAGTTTTTCATTATTCAATCAAGAGTTTGTTATTTTCAAATAGTGCTGGTACGTACTATTTACTCAGAAACAGAAAAGAGATGAAGAATTCTGTTTGTATGAGGAAAATGATTTTAGCAACCGTAACTAAAATCCATGGCTGTTCCACACAGGACTGTTGAGAGCAATTAACTTCAGTTGGGGGAACAGTGTGCAGTCTCTTACTGCTTGAGGTATGACACATTCTAACAAGACGATGTAATGCTGGAAGCTGTCATTTTCCCTATGGGATCCGGTAAGCCATGTTTATTACGATTGTAAATAAGGGCTTCACAAGGGCTTATTTAAACTGTAGACTTTTTCTGGGCTAAATCGATTGATTATTAACACATATTTAGCCTTGAGGAATCATTTTATCTGGGTATTTTGATATAATAATATCGGCAGGCACTGTTTTAGACACCTTATTCTTTAGGGGCTTTCCCAAAGCATAGGCAGAGTCTCATTTTCGCGCCGGTGTTGCGCACTTGTTTTTGAGAGGCATGGCATGCAGTCGCATGTGAGAGGAGCTCTGATACTTATAAAAGACTTCTGAAGGCGTCATTTGGTATCGTATTCCCCTTTGGGTTTGGTTGGGTCTCAGCAAAGCAGATACCAGGGACTGTAAAGGGGTTTAAAGCTTAAAACGGCTCCGGTTCCGTTATTTTAAGGGTTAAAGCTTCCAAAATTGGTGTGCAATATTTTCAAAGCTTTAAGACGCTGTGGTGAAAATTTGGTGAATTTTGAACAATTCCTTCATGTTTTTTCGCAATTGCAGTAATAAAGTGTGTTCAGTTTAAAATTTAAAGTGACAGTAACGGTTTTATTTTAAAACGTTTTTTGTACTTTCTGATCAAGTTTATGCCTGTTTAACATGTCTGAACTACCAGATAGACTGTGTTCTGAATGTGGGGAAGCCAGAATTCCTATTCATTTAAATAAATGTGATTTATGTGATAATGACAATGATGCCCAAGATGATTCCTCAAGTGAGGGGAGTAAGCATGGTACTGCATCATTCCCTCCTTCGTCTACACGAGTCTTGCCCACTCAGGAGGCCCCTAGTACATCTAGCGCGCCAATACTCCTTACTATGCAACAATTAACGGCTGTAATGGATAATTCTGTCAAAAACATTTTAGCCAAAATGAACCCTTGTCAGCGTAAGCGTGGCTGCTCTGTTTTAGTTACTGAAGAGCATGACGACGCTGATATTAATATCTCTGAAGGGCCCCTAACCCAATCTGAGGGGGCCAGGGAGGTTTTGTCTGAGGGAGAAATTACTGATTTAGGGAACATTTCTCAGCAGGCTGAATCTGATGTGATTACATTTAAATTTAAATTGGAACATCTCCGCATTTTGCTTAAGGAGGTATTATCCACTCTGGATGATTGTGAAAATTTAGTCATCCCAGAGAAACTATGTAAAATGGACAAGTTCCTAGAGGTGCCGGGGCTCCCAGAAGCTTTTCCTATACCCAAGCGGGTGGCGGACATTGTTAATAAAGAATGGGAAAGGCCCGGTATTCCTTTCGTCCCTCCCCCCATATTTAAAAAATTGTTTCCTATGGTCGACCCCAGAAAGGACTTATGGCAGTCAGTCCCCAAGGTCGAGGGAGCGGTTTCTACTTTAAACAAACGCACCACTATTCCCATAGAGGATAGTTGTGCTTTCAAAGATCCTATGGATAAAAAATTAGAAGGTTTGCTTAAAAAGATGTTTGTTCAGCAGGGTTACCTTCTACAACCCATTTCATGCATTGTCCCTGTCACTACTGCCGCATATTTCTGGTTTGATGAACTGCTTAAGGTGCTCGATAGTGACTCTCCTCCTTATGAGGAGATTATGGACAGAATCAATGCTCTCAAATTGGCTAATTCTTTCACTCTAGACGCCTCTTTGCAATTGGCTAAGTTAGCGGCTAAGAACTCTGGGTTTGCTATTGTGGCGCGCAGAGCGCTTTGGTTGAAATCTTGGTCGGCTGATGCGTCTTCCAAGAACAAGCTACTAAACATTCCTTTCAAGGGGAAAACGTTGTTTGGTCCTGACTTGAAAGAGATTATCTCTGATATCACTGGGGGTAAGGGCCACGCCCTTCCTCAGGATCGGCCTTTCAAGGCAAAAAATAGACCTAATTTTCGTCCCTTTCGTAAAAACGGACCAGCCCAAGGTGCTACGTCCTCTAAGCAAGAGGGTAATACTTCTCAGGCCAAGCCAGCTGGGAGACCAATGCAAGGCTGGAACAAGGGAAAGCAGGCCAAGAAACCTGCCACTGCTACCAAGACAGCATGAAATATTGGCCCCCGATCCGGGACCGGATCTGGTGGGGGGCAGACTCTCTCTCTTCGCTCAGGCTTGGGCAAGAGATGTTCTGGATCCTTGGGCGCTAGAAATAGTCTCCCAGGGTTATCTTCTGGAATTCAAGGGACTTCCCCCAAGGGGGAGGTTCCACAGGTCGCAGTTGTCTTCAGACCACATAAAAAGACAGGCGTTCTTACATTGTGTAGAAGACCTGTTAAAAATGGGAGTGATTCATCCTGTTCCATTAAGAGAACAGGGGATGGGGTTCTACTCCAATCTGTTCATAGTTCCCAAAAAAGAGGGAACGTTCAGACCAATCCTAGATCTCAAGATCTTAAACAAATTTCTCAAGGTCCCATCGTTCAAGATGGAAACCATTCGAACTATCCTTCCTTCCATCCAGGAAGGTCAATTCATGACCACGGTGGATTTAAAGGATGCGTATCTACATATTCCTATCCACAAGGAACATCATCGGTTCCTAAGGTTTGCATTCCTGGACAAACATTACCAGTTCGTGGCGCTTCCTTTCGGATTAGCCACTGCTCCAAGGATTTTCACAAAGGTACTAGGGTCCCTTCTAGCGGTGCTAAGACCAAGGGGCATTGCAGTAGTACCTTACCTGGACGACATTCTGATTCAAGCGTCGTCCCTTCCTCAAGCAAAGGCTCACACGGACATTGTCCTGGCCTTTCTCAGATCTCACGGCTGGAAAGTGAACGTGGAAAAGAGTTCTCTATCCCCGTCAACAAGGGTTCCCTTCTTGGGAACAATTATAGACTCCTTAGAAATGAGGATCTTTCTAACAGAGGCCAGAAAAACAAAGCTTCTGGACTCTTGTCGGATACTTCATTCCGTTCCTCTTCCTTCCATAGCTCAGTGCATGGAAGTGATCGGGTTGATGGTGGCGGCGATGGACATAGTTCCTTTTGCGCGCATTCATCTAAGACCATTACAACTGTGCATGCTCAGTCAGTGGAATGGGGACTATACAGACTTGTCTCCGAAGATACAAGTAAATCAGAGGACCAGAGACTCACTCCGTTGGTGGCTGTCCCTGGACAATCTGTCTCAAGGGATGATGTTCCACAGACCAGAGTGGGTCATTGTCACGACCGACGCCAGTCTGATAGGCTGGGGCGCGGTCTGGGGATCCCTGAAAGCTCAGGGTCTTTGGTCTCGGGAAGAATCTCTTCTACCGATAAATATTCTGGAACTGAGAGCGATATTCAATGCTCTCCAGGCCTGGCCCCAGCTTGCGAGGACCAGGTTCATACGGTTTCAATCAGACAACATGACGACTGTTGCGTACATCAACCATCAGGGGGGAACAAGGAGTTCCCTAGCGATGGAAGAAGTAACCAAAATTATTCTTTGGGCGGAGTCTCACTCCTGCCACCTGTCTGCTATCCACATCCCAGGAGTGGAAAATTGGGAAGCGGATTTTCTGAGTCGGCAGACATTGCATCCGGGGGAGTGGGAACTCCATCCGGAAATCTTTGCCCAAGTCACTCACCTGTGGGGCATTCCAGACATGGATCTGATGGCCTCTCGTCAGAACTTCAAAGTTCCTTGCTACGGGGCCAGATCCAGGGATCCCAAGGCGGCTCTAGTGGATGCACTAGTAGCACCTTGGACCTTCAAACTAGCTTATGTGTTCCCGCCATTTCCTCTCATCCCCAGGCTGATAGCCAGGATCAAGCAGGAGAGGGCGTCGGTGATCTTGATAGCTCCTGCGTGGCCACGCAGGACTTGGTATGCAGATCTGGTGAATATGTCATCGGCTCCACCTTGGAAGCTACCTTTGAGACGAGACCTTCTTGTTCAGGGTCCGTTCGAACATCCGAATCTGGTTTCACTCCAGCTGACTGCTTGGAGATTGAACGCTTGATTTTATCGAAGCGAGGATTCTCAGATTCTGTTATCGATACTCTTGTTCAGGCCAGAAAGCCTGTGACTAGAAAGATTTACCACAAAATTTGGAAAAAATATATCTGTTGGTGTGAATCTAAAGGATTCCCTTGGGACAAGGTTAAGATTCCTAGGATTCTATCCTTCCTTCAAGAAGGATTGGAAAAAGGATTATCTGCAAGTTCCCTGAAGGGACAGATTTCTGCCTTGTCGGTATTACTTCACAAAAAGCTGGCAGCTGTGCCAGATGTTCAAGGGGGTTCCATTTGAACCCTTACATTCCGTTGATATTAAGTTATTATCTTGGAAAGTTTTGTTTTTAGTTGCGATTTCTTCTGCTAGAAGAGTCTCAGAATTATCTGCTCTGCAGTGTTCTCCTCCTTATCTGGTGTTCCATGCAGATAAGGTGGTTTTACGTACTAAACCTGGTTTTCTTCCAAAAGTTGTTTCTAACAAAAACATTAACCAGGAGATTATCGTACCTTCTCTGTGTCCAAAACCAGTTTCAAAGAAGGAACGTTTGTTGCACAATTTGGATGTTGTTCGCGCTCTAAAATTCTATTTAGATGCTACAAAGGATTTTAGACAAACATCTTCCTTGTTTGTTGTTTATTCAGGTAAAAGGAGAGGTCAAAAAGCAACTTCTACCTCTCTCTCTTTTTGGATTAAAAGCATCATCAGATTGGCTTACGAGACTGCCGGACGGCAGCCTCCCGAAAGAATCACAGCTCATTCCACTAGGGCTGTGGCTTCCACATGGGCCTTCAAGAACGAGGCTTCTGTTGATCAGATATGTAGGGCAGCGACTTGGTCTTCACTGCACACTTTTACCAAATTTTACAAGTTTGATACTTTTGCTTCTTCTGAGGCTATTTTTGGGAGAAAGGTTTTGCAAGCCGTGGTGCCTTCCATTTAGGTGACCTGATTTGCTCCCTCCCTTCATCCGTGTCCTAAAGCTTTGGTATTGGTTCCCACAAGTAAGGATGACGCCGTGGACCGGACACACCTATGTTGGAGAAAACAGAATTTATGTTTACCTGATAAATTTCTTTCTCCAACGGTGTGTCCGGTCCACGGCCCGCCCTGGTTTTTTTTTTTAATCAGGTCTGATATTTTATTTTCTTTAACTACAGTCACCACGGTACCATATGGTTTCTCCTATGCAAATATTCCTCCTTAACGTCGGTCGAATGACTGGGGTAGGCGGAGCCTAGGAGGGATCATGTGACCAGCTTTGCTGGGCTCTTTGCCATTTCCTGTTGGGGAGGAGAATATCCCACAAGTAAGGATGACGCCGTGGACCGGACACACCGTTGGAGAAAGAAATTTATCAGGTAAACATAAATTCTGTTTTTTAAAAAAATTATCACCAGAGGAATCTGACGAGGGGAAAGTTATGCCGACTAACTCTCCCCACGTGTCAGACCCTTTGACTCCCGCCCAAGGGACTCACGCTCAAATGGCGCCAAGTACATCTAGGGCGCCCATAGCGTTTACTTTACAAGACATGGCGGCAGTCATGGATAATACACTTTCAGCGGTATTAGCCAGACTACCTGAATTTAGAGGTTAGCGAGATAGCTCTGGGGTGAGACAAAATGCAGAGCATACTGACGCTTTAAGAACCATGTCTGATACTGCCTCACAATATGCAGAAGCTGAGGAAGGAGAGCTTCAGTCAGTGGGTGATGTTAATGACTCAGGAAAGATACCTGATTCTAATATTTCTACATTTAAATTTAAGCTTGAACACCTCCGCGTGTTACTTAGGGAGGTTTTAGCTGCTCTGAATGACTGTGATACCATTGCAGTGCCAGATAAATTTTGTAGACTGGATAAATGCTTTGCAGTGCCGGTGTGTACTGATGTTTTTCCAATACCTAAAAGGTTTACAGAAATTATTAATAAGGAATGGGATAGACCAGGTGTGCCGTTCTCTTCCCCTCTTATTTTTAGAAAAATGTTTTCCAATAGACGCCACCACACGGGACTTATGGCAGACAGTCCCTAAGGTGGAGGGAGCAGTTTCTACTCTAGCAAAGCATACTACTATCTCTGTCGAGGACAGTTGTGCTTTTTTAGAGCCAATGGATAAAAAATTAGGTTACCTTAAGAAAATATTTATTCAACAAGGTTTTATCCTACAGCCCATTGCATGCATTGCCCCTGTCACTGCGGCGTACTGGTTTGAGTCTCTGGAAGAGGTTTTACAGGTAGAGACTCCATTGGATGACATACTTGGCAAACTTAGAGCACTTAAGCTAGCCAATTATTTTATTTCTGATGCCATTGTTCATTTGTATAAACTAACGGCTAAGAATTCTGGTTTTGCTATACAGGCGCGCAGAGCGCTATGGCTTAAATCATGCTCAGCTGACGTGACTTTAAAATCTAACATACTTAACATTCCCTTCAAGGGGCAGACCCTATTCGGGCCTGGTTTGAAGGAGATTATTGCTGATATCACGGGAGGAAAAGGTTGTGCCCTTCCTCAGGACAGGTCCAAATCTAGGGCCAAACAGTCTAATTTTCGTGCCTTTCGAAACTTCAAGGCAGGTGCGGCATCAACTTCCTCTAATAATAAACAAGAGGGTACTTTTGCTCAATCCAAGACGGTCTGGAGACCAAACCAGACCTGGAAAAAAGGTAAGCAGGTCAAAAAGCCTGCTGCTGCCTCTAAGACAGCATGAAGGAATGACCCCCTATCCGGTAACGGATCTAGTAGGGGGCAGACTTTCACTCTTCGCCCAGGCGTGGGCAAGAGATGTTCAGGATCCCTGGGTGTTGGAAATTATATCCCAGGATATCTTCTGGACTTCAAAGCTTCCCCCTCAAAAGGGAGATTTCACCTTTCACAATTATCTGCAAACCAGATAAAGAGTGAGGCATTTTTACACTGTGTACGAGACCTCCTAGTTATGGGAGTGATCCATCCAGTTCCAAAGGAGGAACAGGGTTTTTACTCAAATCTGTTTGTGGTTCCCAAAAAAGAGGGAACCTTCAGACCGATTTTGGATCTAAAGATCTTAAACAAATTCCTCAAAGTTCCGTCGTTCAAGATGGAAACTATTCGTACCATCCTACCACTGATCCAGGAGGGTCAATATATGACTACAGTGGATCTAAAGGATGCTTATCTTCACATTCCGATACACAAAGATCATCATCGGTTTCTCAGGTTTGCCTTTCAAGACAGGCATTACCAGTTGTAGCTCTTCCCTTTGGATTAGCTACAGCCCCAAGAATCTTTACAAAGGTTCTAGGGTTGCTTTTGGCGGTCCTAAGGCCGCGGGGCATAGCAGTAGCCCCTTATTTAGACGAGATCCTGATACAGGCGTCAAACTTCCAAATTGCCAAGTCTCATACGGACGTAGTACTGGCATTTCTCAGGTCGCATGGGTGGAAAGTGAACGAGGAAAAGAGTTCTCTATCCCCACTCACAAGAGTTTCCTTTCTAGGGACTCTGATAGATTCTGTAGAAATGAAAATTTACCTTGACGGAGTCCAGGTTATCAAAGCTTCTAAATTCCTGTCGGGTTCTTCATTCCATTCCGCGCCCTTTGGTGGCTCAGTGTATGGAAGTAATCGGCTTAATGGTAGCGGCAATGGACATAGTGCCGTTTGCACGCTTACATCTCAGACCGCTGCAACTATGCAGGCTCAGTCAGTAGAGCGGGGATTACACAGATTTGGCCCCTCAACTGAATCTGGACCAAGAGACCAGGGATCCTCTTCCCTGGTGGCTATCTCGGGTCCATCTGTCCAAAGGTATGACCTTCACAGGCCAGATTGGACTATTGTAACAACAAATGCCAGCCTTCTAGGTTGGGGTGCAGTCTGGAACTCCCTGAAGGCTCAGGGATCGTGGAAGAGCGATATTCAATGCTCTTCAGGCTTGGCCTCAGTTAGCAACTCTGAGGTACATCAGATTTCAGTCGGACAACATCACGACTGTAGCTTACATCAACCATCAAGGGGGAACGAGAAGTTCCCTAGAGATGTTAGAAGTTTCAAAAATAATTCACTGGGCAGAGATTCACTCTTGCCACCTATCAGCTATCCATATCCCAGGTGTAGAGCACTGGGAGGCGGATTTTCTAAGTCGTCAGACTTTTCATCCGGGAGAGTGGGAACTCCATCCGGAGGTATTTGCACAACTGATTCTCCGTTGGGGCAAACCAGAACTGGATCTCATGGCGTCTTACCAGAACGCCAAGCTTCCATGTTACGGATCCAGGTCCAGGGATCCCAAGGCGACACTGATAGTTGGTCTTTCAACCTGGCTTATGTGTTTCCACCGTTTCCTCTGCTCCTTCGACTGATTGCCAAGATCAAGCAGGAGAGAGCATCTGTGATTCCTATAGCACCTGCGTGACCACGCAGGACCTGGTATGCAGATCTAGTGGACATGTCATCCTTTCCACCATGGTGTCTGCCTCTGAGACAGGACCTTCTACTTCAGGGTTCTTTCAACCATCCAAATCTAATTTCTCTGAGGCTGACTGCCTGGAGATTGAATGCTTGATTTTATCAAAGCGTGGCTTCTCCGAGTCAGTTATTGATACCTTAATACAGGCACGAAAGCCTGTCACCAGGAAAATTTACCATAAGGTATGGCGTAGATATCGTTATTGGTGTGAATCCAAGGGTTACTCATGGAGTAAGGTCAGGATTGCTAGGATTTTATCTTTTCTCCAAGAAGGTTTGGAAAAAGGATTGTCAGCTAGTTTCTTAAAGGGACAGATTTTTGCTCTGTCTATTCTTTTGCACTAGCGTCTGGCAGATGTTCCAGACGTTCAGGCATTTTGTCAGGCTTTAGTTTGAATCAAGCCTGTGTTTAAAACTGTTGCTCCACCATGGAGCTTAAACTTGGTTCTTAAGGTTCTTCAAGGAGTTCCGTTTGAACCTCTTCATTCCATAGATATCAAACTTTTATCTTGGAAAGTTTTTTTCTTTGGTAGCTATTTCCTCGGCTCGTAGAGTCTCTGAGCTATCTGCCTTACAATGTGATTCTCCTTATCTGATTTTTCATACGGATAAGGTAGTCCTGCGTACCAAACCTGGGTTCTTACCTAAGGTGGTATCTAACAAGAATATCTATCAAGAGATTGTGGTTCCATCCTTGTGTTACACAATCTGGACGTGGTCTGTGCTTTAAAGTTTTACTTTCAAGCTACTAAAGATTTTCGTCAAACATCTGCTTTGTTTGTTGTCTACTCTGGACAGAGGAGAGGTCAAAAGGCTTTGGCAACCTCTTTTTCTTTTTGGCTAAGAAGCTTAATCCGCTTAGCCTATGAGACTGCTGGACAGCATCCTCATGAAAGGATTACAGCTCATTCTACTAGAGCTGTGGCTTCCACTTGGGCCTTTAAAAATGAGGCTTCTGTTGAACAGATTTGCAAGGCGGCGACTTGGTCTTCGCTTCATACTTTTTCAAAATTTTACAAATTTGATACTTTTGCTTCTTCGGAGGCTATTTTTGGGAGAAAGGTTTTGCAGGCAGTGGTTCCTTCCATTTAAGTTCCTGCCTTGTCCCTCCCTTCATCCGTGTACTTTAGCTTTGGTATTGGTATCCCACAAGTAATGGATGATCCGTGGACTGGATACACCTTACAAGAGAAAACACAATTTATGCTTACCTGATAAATTTATTTCTCTTGTGGTGTATCCAGTCCACGGCCCGCCCTGTCATTTTAAGGCAGGTAATTTTTAAATTTAAACTACAGTAACCACTACACCCTATGGTTCCTCCTTTCTCGGCTTGTTTTCGGTCGAATGACTGGCTATGACAGTTAAGGGAGGAACTTCCTGTTGGGAATGAGAATATCCCAGAAGTAATGGATGATCCGTGGACTGGATACACCACAAGAGAAATAAATTTATCAGGTAAGCATAAATTGTGTTTTTAAGGAACTCATGGATAAAAAGATGTATTCCATATTGCGGAAGATGTTCTAACTCACATGGTTCGTTTTTTTTAACCAGTGGCGGCAGTCACCACGGTGGCTGGTGCAGCTTCCTACTAGTGTGACGCACTATCAGAAATGGTCGAGGTGGAGACTCCTCTCGATGAAAGTCTATAACGAAGGCCTTAAGAGTGGCGCATTCATTCATTTGTGATGCTAACATGCCGATTATTATCCTGAATGCTAAGAACTCAGGTTTTTATGTCTTAGCCCGCAGGGCTCTGTGGCTAAAGTCGTGGTCTGCTGAGATGATTTCTAAATCTCGTTTGCTTTCCATTCAAGGGGAGGGTTTTGTTTGGCCCGTGCCTGGATTAGATCATATCTATGGTCACGGGGAACAAGGTTGCCTTCTTGCCTCAGGATAAGAAGGTTACACCAAAGGGGTCTTCTTTTCGTCCCTTTCGTGCGAACAAGTCTCAGCGCAAGCAGCCTTCCGCAAAGTCTGAACAATCCAGAGGATCTTGGAAGCCAGCTGGCTCTTGGCACAAGTCCAAGCAGAACAAGAAACCCCCCGGTCCGCCCTCCGATCATGTAGGGGGCAGACTATCTTTTTTTGCGGAGGCCTTTAGAAGAGACGTTAAATACCCTTGGGTTCTAGAGGTAGTTTCCCAGGGTTACAGGATAGGTTTTAAGTCTTATCGGCCCAGAGGCAGATTCCTCCTGTCAAACATATCTTCAGGACCAGAAAAGAGAGACACCATCCTGGGGTGTGTGAGGGATCTCTCATCTCTCTGGGTAATCGTCCCAGTTCCTCCGGCAGAAAGAGGTCTGAGGTATTATTCAAACCTTTTCTTGGTCCCAACGAAGGAGGGCACGTGTCGTCCAATTCTGAACCTAAAGGCCCTACACAAGTTTTTGTCAGTTTCATCGTTCAAGATGGAGACGATCAGGTTTATTTTGCCCCTGGTTCAAGAAGGGCAATTCATTACAACTATAGACCTGAAGGACGCTTACCTTCATGTTCCAATTCACAAGGATCACTTCAGGTTTCTAAGGTTCGCCTTCCTAGACCAACACTTCCAGTTTGTGGCCCTTCCGTTTGGTCTGGTGACGGCCCCAAGAGTCTTCACAAAGGTTCTGGGAGCTCTACTCGCAGTAGCGAGAGCCAGAGGAATTGCAGTGGCGCCTTATCTGGACGATGTCTTGGTCCAGGCTCCGTCCCACAGTCTTGCGGAGGATCACTCGAGAGCTCTTCTTCTTCAGTCCCACGGGTGGAAGATAAACGAAGGAAAGACTTTATTGGTCCCCAGCAACAGCGTGGAATTCCTGGGTACGATAATAGATTCTTCAGCCATGAAGATTTTCTTGACAGATCAGAGACGTTGCAAGCTTGCATCCAACTGTCTAGCTCTTCAGACATCCTCCAGGACATCTGTGGCCAGGTGTATGTAGGTGATCGGGCTCATGGTATCCAGAATAGATGTCATTCCATTTGCCAGGTTTCTTCTCAGACCTCTTCAGCTGTGCATGTTGAGACAATGGAACGGTGATCTATCCCAACAGATATCTCTAAACAGACCGGTTAGGGAGTCGCCTATCTTTGTGGACCCGACCGGGGCAGTTGTCTCAGTGGACATCCTTTTTGAAACCATCCTGTGACCACGGATGCAAGTCTATCAGGATGTGGAGCTGTATGGGGTGCCAGAAGAGCACACGGCAGATGGGCTCGAAAAGAGTCGAATATGCCTATAAATATTTTGAAACTTCGAGCGATATTCAAAGCTCTGAGGGCTTGGCCCCTTCTGGGGTCATCCCGATTCATCAGACTCCAGTTGGACAACATTACCTTGGTGGCTTACATAATCCATCAGGGGGGTTACGAGAAGCTCCCTAGCCATAAGGGAAGTATCTCGGATTCTTGAATGGGCGGAGACTCACAATTGTTCGCTCTCAGTGATCCACATTCCGGGTGTGGACAACTTGGAAGCAGATTTTCTGACCAGATAGACGTTTCATCCAGGGGAATAGTCCCTCCACCCTGAGATGTTCGCAGATCTGTAGCATATTGGCGACGCCAGAGATAGATCTCGTGTCCAGACTCAATTGCAAGCTACCTAGATACGGGTCGCAATCAAGGGATCCCCAAGTGGATCTGATAGATGCCTTGGCGGTGCCCTGTGACTTCAACCTAATTTACATTTTTCCACCAATGCGTCTTCTACCTCGGGCTGTGGCCCGCATCAAGCAGGAGCAATCTTCGGCTATTCTGATTGCTCTGTAGTGGCTGCAAAGGATGTGGTTGGCGGATCTGGAGGCGATGTCGTCCTCTCCGCCGTGGAAGGTACCTTGTCGCAGGGATCTGCTAGTGCAGGGTGCCTTTCAACATCAAAATCTCGGTTCTCTGAGGCTGACTGCGTGAAGATTGAACGTCTAGTCTTAGCCAACAGAGGATTCTCGGGGAGAGTGATTCACACTCTCGTTCAGGCCATGAAGCTGGTCACTCATCGCATCTACCACAAGGTGTGGAGGACCTACTTGTCCTGCTGTGAGGAATGAGGATATCCCTGGAATAAGGTCAGGGTATTCAGGATTTTGGCCTTTCTCCAGGACGGTCTGGATAAGGGTCTTGCAGTCAGTTCCCTGAGGGGACAGATCTCTGCTTTATCTGTACTGTTGCATTAGAAGCTTGCGGAGCTTCCTGACATAAAGTCCTTTGTTCAGGCGCTGGTTAGGATCAGGCCTGTATTCAGGAACCCGGCTACTCCTTGGAGCTTAAACTTGGCTCTAAAGGTTTTGCAGAGGGCTCCGTTTGTGCCTATGCATGCATTTGATGTGAAGGTTCTTTCTTGGAAAGTCCTATTATTACTGGCTATTGCATCCGCACGCAGAGTCTGAGTTGGCGGCCTTGCAATGTGAGCCTCCCTACTTAGTTTTTCATGCTGATAAGGATGTTCTTCGCACTGGATTGGGATTCCTTCCCAAGGTAGTGTCAAGTTGTAACATCAATAAGGAAATAGTGGTTCCTTCTTTGTGTCCTAACCCTTCTTCTTCGAAGGAGAGGTTACTTCATAATCTGGACGTAATTCAGGCTTTGAAGTTTTATCTTCAGGCCACAAAGGCGTTCAGACCGACTTCATCTCTATTTGTTGTGTATTCAGGGAAGCACAGGGGGCAAAGGGCTTCTGCTACCTCTCTATCCTTTCTCTTACATTGGTGTATCCAGTCCACGGATTCATCCTTACTTGTGGGATATTCTCAATCCCTACAGGAAGTGGCAAAGAGAACACACAGCAGAGCTGTCCATATAGCTCCCCTCAGGCTCCGCCCCCCCAGTCATTCTCTTTGCCGCTCTAACAAGTAGCATCTCCACGGGAGTGTAAAGGGAATGTGGTGTTAGTTTGTAGTTTTTTATTTCTTCAATCAAAAGTTTATTTTAAAATAGTGCCGGTTTGTACTATTTACTCTGAGGCAGAAAATGATGAAGATTTCTGCTGAGAGGAAAATGATTTTAGCACCTTGTAACTAAAATCCATTGCTGTTCCCACGTAGGACTGTTGAGTACAGGAAAAGCTTCAGTTGGGGGGAACAGTTTGCAGGCTTAACTGCTTTAACCCCTTAAGGACCAGCGACGTACCCTGTATGTCGCTGGCCTTTTTTTGGGACTTGATTGTTTTATAGCGCAGTCTTGCTACCAGCGTTGAGACTGCTCTATTCCACAAAGCCTGCTGGATGGAGTGCATTAATAGCGTGTTCTTGCTAGACTTGTGCTATTATGTTCTGAAAAAACCTTTAAAGACCAGTGACATACAGGGTACATTGTGGTCATTGTGGTCATTAAGGGGTTAAGGTATGTTTCAGTCATTTTTTCTAGTCAAGACTTAGTAATGCTAGAATACTGACAGAATCCCAATGTGGGAAAGGTAAGCCATATTCTGAGACTTAGTATAGAAGGAAGGCTTATTTGTAAGGGCTCAAACACTGGTGGACACTGTTAAGGGGCAATCGATTATTTTTTAAGATAATCTGACATTATACAAGTTTTATATTGCATTTAAAACACTTTTTGGGGTTTTATTCCGCATGGCATATATTTAGACACCTATTTTGGCTTGGGAAGGCCACACATACTCCTGAGGGAAGATGGAGGGGGCCTAAATTTCCCGCCTCAGTTGCGCAGTTGATTTTACAAACAGCTTCATGCAGATTCATGTGAAGGGTCCAAAGATTACTTGAGGACTTCAGAGAGGTTTATTTTCGATCAAAACTAATCCCCAAGGAAGGTAGGACACAGTAAAGGCTGTGGCATGGTTAATTTGCTCCGGTTTGGGCAGTAGGGGGTTAATTGATTTGAAATTTACTGTGCAATCATTTCAATGCATTAGGATCATATGGTGAATTTCATAAAGATTGGATGATTTTTGGAGGTTTAGTAAAAAAGTATGCGCTTTTTATTATTTAAAGGCACAGTACTGTTTTTTTCAAAAATTGTATTTTACTGTATTTGAGTGCTGTCTAAGTCTATTTAAAATGCCTGAGCCTACAGATGGACCTTGTTTTATGTGTTTAAAAGCCAATGGCGCCCCCCCCCCTTTTACATTTGTGTTTAAAGTGTGCTAACATATCAAACATTTTAAAGACCATGCAGTGACACTTAAAAATGTGGCCCAAGATGATTCTTTTACGGAAGGTAATGAGGATAGCCCTCCTTCCTCCCCCCATGTGTCGACACCAGTTACGCCCGCGCAAGCGATGCCTAGTACCTCTAGCGCATTGGCCCCTATTACATTGCAACAATAGCAACAGTCATGGATAATTCCCTTGCAGCATTTCTATCCAAACTGTCTGTTTTTCCTAAAAAGCGTGATAGCCCAGTTTTAAGAACAGAGGATGAGCATTCAGGAGTTTTGGATAATTTATCTGTTGTACCCTCACAACCCTCTGACGTGGCGGTGAGGGATGTACTGTCTGAGGGAGAAATTTGTGACGCAGGTAAAATTTCTCAGCGGGCAGAATCAGATTTCTTAGCGTTTAAATTTAAGCTGGAACACCTCCGCGTACTGCTTAAGGAGGTTTTAGCTACGCTGGTTGATTGTGACCCTATGGTGGTCCCAGAAAAATTGTGTAAAATGGACAAGTTTTTAGAAGTCCCTGTATACACTGATGCGTTTCCGATCCCTAAGAGGGTGGCGGATATTATGACTAGGGAGTGGGAGAGACCAGGCGTACCTTTTGTCCCTCCCCCCATCTTTAAGAAAATGTTCCCCATAACTGACCCCAGGCGGGACGCGTGGCAGGCGGTCCCTAAGGTAGAGGGAGCAGTTTCAACACTAGCTAAGCGCACAACTATACCAATAGAAGACAGTTGTGTTTTCAAAGATCCTATGGATAACAAATTAGAAGGGTTACTAAAGAAAATATTTGTTCAACAAGGTATCCTTCTTCAACCAATTGCCTGCATTATTCCTGTAACTGCTGCAGCGGCTTTTTGGTTGAGGCGCTGGAGGAGTCGCTCCAGAGGGAGACTTCATATGACGAAGTCATGGATAGAATTCATGCTCTAAAGCTGGTTAATTCTTTCATTACAAATGCCGCTTTACAATTAACTAAATTAGCTGCGAAAAATTCTGGTTTTGCCATTGTGGCGCGAAGAGCGCTCTGGACCAAATCATGGTCGGCTGACGTGTCGTCCAAAACAAAATTACTTAATATCAGGAAAGGGCCTTGCCCTTCCACAAGATAGACCTTTTAAGGCTAATTTGCGCTCCTTTCGCAACTTCAGGAGCGGACCTGCTTCAACCTCTGCAACCGCAAAGCAAGAGGCTAACGTTTCCCAGCCCAAAGCAACATAAAAGCCTTTGCAGGGCTGGAACAAGGGTAAACAGGCCAAGAAGCCTGCTGCTGCTACCAAGACAGCATGAAAGGGTAGCCCCCGCTCCGGGACCGGCTCTAGTAGGGGGCAGACTTTCTCTCTTGCTCACGCTTGGGCAAGAGATGTTCCAGATCCCTGGGCATTAGAAATTGTTGCTCAAGGGTATCTTCTAGAATTCGAAGAATCTTCCCCAAGGGGAAGGTTCCACATTTCTTGTTTGTCTTCAGACCAGACAAAGAAACAGGCGTTCTTACGCTGTGTAGAAGATCTTCTAAAGATGGGGTGATACACCCAGTTCCAACTGCAGAGCAAGGACTGGGTTTTTACTCAAACCTGTTTGTAGTTCCCAAAAAGATGGAACTTTCAGGCCAATCCTGGATTTAAAAATTCTAAACAAATTCCTCAGAGTTCCATCATTCCAAATGGAAACCATTCGGACAATCTTGCCATTGATCCAGGAAGATCAATATATGACTACCGTGGATTTAAAGGATGCGTACCTACATATTCCTATCCACAAAGATCACCATCAGTCCCTAAGGTTCGCCTTTCTGGACAAGAATTTTTCACAAAGGTGCTAGGGTCCATTCTAGCGGTACTAAGTCCGCGGGGCATTGCAGTAGCACCTTATCTGGACGACATATTAATTCTGGCGTCTTTTCAAAGAGCCAAGGCTCATACAGATATAGTTCTGGCCTTTCTAAGGTCTCACGGGTGGAAGGTGAACGTCGAAAAAAGTTCTCTGTCCCCGCTCCCAAGGGTTCCCTTCTTGGGAACGCTAATAGACTCGGTAGAGATGAAAATATTTCTGACGGAGGTCAGGAAGTTAAAACTTTTAACTACTTGCCGAGTTCTTCATTCTGTTCCTCGGCCTTCTGTGGCTCAGTGCATGAAGGTAATCGGGTTAATGGTTGCGCCAATGGACGTTGTTCCTTTTGCTAGAATTCATCTCAGACCACTGCAGCTGTGCATGCTCAAACTGTGGAATGGGGATTGTGCAGATTGTCTCCTTAGATACAAATGGACGAGAAAACCAGAGATTATCTTCTCTGGTGGTTGTCTCAGGATCACCTGGCTCAGGGAATGTGCTTCCGCAGACCAGAGTGAATCATTGTCACGACCGAGTCCAGTCTGTTAGGCTGGGGTGCGGTCTGGGACTCCCTGAAAGCTCAGGGCCTATGGTCTCGGGAAGAGTCTCTTCTCTCGATAAACATTTTGGAACTGAGAGCGATATTCAACACGCTCCAGGCATAGCCTCAGCTAGCGGAGGCCAGGTTCATCAGGTTTCAGTCGGACAACATCACGACTGTAGCGTACATCAATCATCAGGGAGGAACAAAGAGTTCCCTAGCGATGAAGGAAGTATCCAAGATCATCAAACGGGCGGAGGATCACTCCTGCCACCCATCTGCAATTCACATCCCAGGAATAGACAACTGGGAGGCGGAGTCGTCAGACCTTTCACCCGGGGGAGTGGGAACTCCTTCCGGAGGTTTTTGCTCAGCTTACCCAGCTATGGGGTATTCCAGAGTTGGATCTGATGGCGTCCCGTCAGAACTCCAAACTTTCTCTTTACGGATCTAGGTCCAGGGACCCCAAGGCGGCATTGATAGATGCTCTAGTAGCGCCTTGGTCCTTCAATCTGGCTTATGTTTTTCCACCGTTTCCCCTTCTCCCTCGTCTGGTAGCCAGAATCAAACAGGAGAAGGCTTCGGTAATTTTGATAGCGATTGCGTGGCCACGCAGGACTTGGTATGCAGACCTAGTGGACATGTCATCTGTTCCACCATGGACACTGCCATCGAGGCAGGATCTTCTAATTCAAGGTCCATTCAAGCATCCAAATCTAGTTCTCTGCAGCTGACTGCTTGGAGATTGAACGCTTAATTCTATCTAAGCGTGGGTTCTCTGGATCAGTTGTAGATACTTTGATCCAGACTAGAAAACCTGTCACCAGGAACATTTACCATAAGATATGGCGGAAATATCTTTGTTGGTGTGAATCCAAGGGTTACTCGTGGAGTAAGATTAGGATTCCTAGGATTTTGTCATTTCTCCAAGAAGGATTGGAGAAAGGATTGTCAGCTAGTTCCTTAAAGGGACAGATATCTGCTCTATCTATTCTGTTTCACAGGCGTCTGGCGGAAGTACCAGACGTTCAAGCGTTTGCATAGGCTTTAGTCAGAATCAAGCCTGTCTATAAACCTGTGGCTCCTCCATGGAGTCTAAATTTAGTTCTTTCTGTCCTTCAAGGGGTTCTGTTTGAACCTTTACATTCCATAGATATTAAGTGATTATCTTGGAAAGTTTTGTTTTTGGTAACTATTTCTTCTGCTCGAACAGTTACAGAATTGTCGGCTTTGCAGTGTAATTCACCCTATCTTGTGTTTCATGCAGATAAGGTTGTTTTGCGTACAAAACCTGGTTTCCTTCCAAAAGGGGTTTCTAATAAGAATATTATCCAGGAAATCATTATTCCTTCTCTGTGTCCTAATTCAGTTTCTAAGAAGGAACGGCTGTTACACAATCTTGATGTGGTTCGTGCTTTAAAATTCGATTTAAAAGCAACTAAAGATTTCAGACACACGTCATCCTTGTCTGTTGTCTATTCTGGTAAGAGGAGAGGTCAAAAAGCTATCGCTTCCTCTCTTTTCTTTTGGCTGAAAAGCATTATCCGATTGACTTATGAGACTGCTGGACAGCAGCCTCCTGAACGAATTACAGCTCTTTCCACCAGAGCTGTGGCTTCCACAAGGGCTTTCAAGAATGAGGCTTTTATTGAACAGATTTGTAAAGCAGCGACTTGGTCTTCACTGCATACTTTTGCCAAAATTTACAAATTTGATACTTTTGCCACTTCGGAGGCTATTTTTTTGGGAGAAAGGTTTTGCAAGTAGTGGTGCCTTCCGTTTAGGTTACCTGACTTGTTCCCTCCCTTCATCCGTGTCCTAAAGCTTTGGTATTGGTTCCCACAAGTAAGGATGAATCAGTGGACTGGATACACCAATGTAAGAGAAAACAGAATTTATGCTTACCTGATAAATTTCTTTCTCTTACGGTGTATCCAGTCCACGGCCCGCCCTGGCAATTAAGTCAGGTTCAAATTTATTTTTTGTAAAACTACAGTCACCACTGCACACTATGGTTCTCCTTTTTCTCCTAACAGTCGGTCGAATGACTGGGGGGGTGGAGCCTGAGGGGAGCTATATGGACAGCTCTACTGTGTGCTCTCTTTGCCACTTCCTGTAGGGATTGAGAATATCCCACAAGTAAGGATGAATCCGTGGACTTTATACACCGTAAGAGAGAGAAATTTATCAGGTAAGCATAAATTCTGTTTTTGGTTGAGGATTATGATCTGTCTGGCATATGAGACAGCGGGACATAAGCCTCCTTAGAGGATTACGGCTCCCTCGACTAGAGCTGTGGCCTCTTCTTGGGCCTTTAAGGATGAGGCTTCTATAGAGCAGATTTGTAAGGTGGCCACTTGGTCTTCCTTACATACTTTTGCAAAATTTTATAAATTTTACGTTTTTGCTTTGGCAGAAGCAGCTTTTGGGGGAGAAGTTCTGCAGGCTGTGGTGCCCTCAGTATAGGGTCCGCCTCCTTTTACCCTTCCGTTTTGTTCATTTAGAGTTGCGAGAATACCCAAAGTAATGAATGAAGCAGTGGACTCTCCTCCCATTTAAGATGGAAACATAAATTATGCTTACCTGATTAATTTCTATCTGTGGGAGGAGAGTCTACTGCACCTGCCCGTTCTCTGGTGTTCGGACCTAAATTTATTGTTAAACTTCTGGCACCTTTTATACCCTGATAATACTCCTACTGTTCCTTGATCCCTTGGCAGAATGACTTGGGGGGATGAGGGGAGTGGGGGAGGTATTTAAGCCTTTGGCTGGGGTGTCTTTTGCTCCACCTGGTGGCCAGGTTCTTAATTCCCACAAGTAATGAATGAAGCAGTGTACTCTCCTCCCACAGATGGAAATTTAAATTTTCAGGTAAGCATATTTTATGTTTTTACATACAGCATTGTTGTATTTTATCGCCTTCCCTCTTACCGCATCCGAGTCATGCTCTCGATTCAGGTTAACAATCACCACTTATTATTATGGGCAGAGGGCATTTTTTTCGGCAGCGTGGTAGTTAAATTCACTATGCAATTCTGCCCTTTTTTTCTTCTGCGCTTTAGAGGTACTTGTCTGCAGCAGCAGCAAATGCTACCTGTGACCTCACACATTGGTGTGATGGGGTAAGATTGTCATATTCAAGAGTTGGATGTAAATATATTTAATTTTTTCCTATATATTATTTTAAATTTGTGTCCTAAGAGGATCTCTATTCTTCTGATTGTGTGGTTTTTATCTTGTGTGTATATCTCATGACGGAGCATTATGAAACTTTCCCTACTTATGCTAACATAGATACTTTAGAGGGAAGATCGACTGATAAAGCGGTGATAGTTAATATGAGATGTTAATTCCCTAGATATTCAGGGTATATATGAATAGGTAATATGACTAATTGACACCTATTGTTAAATATGGAGTTAAAAATGTAGCTGAAAAATTTGATTGCATGATTGATGCATTACATTTTTTTTTAATGTGCATTATCATATTAGCCTGACTGTGGATTTAAGTGGGGGTTTACACACTCTTAAGGATTTTACATAGAGTTGGATGAGATGAGCAAGTGTGGACGTCAATTTAAGAATGGGAATGAGGCTGTCATAACGAAAGATCAGCGAAGCAAGAAATTGTGACGCTATGGCTGAGGGGGCATGTCTTTTACCTACCTTATGGGGGTATATTAAGGATTGTCTGGCTTGTGGGCATGCCTCTGACGAAGTGGGATTGGACCACGCCCACAAGCCATAGTGTTACTGTAGTTCCAATCTGTATTGTCATTTTTAGATGCATAATCGATTTATCTATTTGTTTATTTGTGTGTATAACCACACATTTTTACTGTGAGTGAGTCTGACAGAGGAATATGATTGGAACTTTTAGTCGCACTTTTAAAGCTGAACTGTCATTATTTTGGGCACGGATCATTGGAACTAGAACACAGACCGAGGACGCAATAGCAGCTATTCTGAAGTGAGACTGTAGCCCTCTAAGGACTACTGAAGCTTCTGGGTATTATCTGACTTGATGTGCTTATGTATTGTACCTCCACTCTGAATGAGGCTTTAATTGTGAGTAAGCATTTGGCGAGCTTTATTAAATATTTGCTTTTATATACCATATTGACCTGCGCTTAGATTCTTTCTGGTGTGGCGCTTCTGTTCTTTTTTAATTGTTTCAGATCTCGTATCCACCTACTCCAGTAAGGATGATTTTTATGAAGCATAGCCCCCGGGACGAGAATTGAAGCGACTGCTTGTCTTATCTCTGTGCTCCAATACTGGCTTATAAAAGTCGGTTTGTCCTATCTTTCTACATATACTAGATCCACTGATAACTTATTTACATAATTAAAATGTATTTTCTGCAAGCTGCTACCTATAACCACCATATCAGCTTTAAAATTCCTGTTTAGGTCATTTTATGCAATGCTTTTAGACCCATGATTCCTTTGCCTATGAGAGATTGTAACTATGCCTCCAAGTAAGCTCAAAAGGACTGTGATGTACAGTTAGTTTATCTAGCACCTTAGCTAAATGCCTTATTTCTTTCATGTAATTAGCAAGAGTCCATGAGCTAGTGACGTATGGGATATACATTCCTACCAGGAGGGGCAAAGTTTCCCAAACCTCAAAATGCCTATAAATACACCCCTCACCACACCCACAAATCAGTTTTACAAACTTTGCCTCCTATGGAGGTGGTGAAGTAAGTTTGTGCTAGATTCTACGTTGATATGCGCTCCGCAACAGGTTGGAGCCCGGTTTTCCTCTCAGCGTGCAGTGAATGTCAGAGGGATGTGAGGAGAGTATTGCCTATTTGAATGCAATGATCTCCTTCTACGGGGTCTATTTCATAGGTTCTCTGTTATCGGTCGTAGAGATTAATCTCTTACCTCCCTTTTCAGATCGATATATACCATTACCTCTGCTGATTTTCGTTTCAGTACTGGTTTGGCTTTCTACAACATGTAGACGAGTGTCCTGGGGTAAGTAAGTCTTATTTTCTGTGACACTCTAAGCTATGGTTGGGCGCTTTTTTTATAAAGTTCTAAATATATGTATTCAACCATTTATTTGCCTTGACTCAGGATGTTTAACATTCCTTATTTTCAGACAGTCAGTTTCATATTTAGGATGATGCATTTGAATCAATAATTTTTTCTTACCTTAAAAAATTTGACTTTTTCCCTGTGGGCTGTTAGGCTCGCGGGGGCTGAAAATGCTTCATTTTATTGCGTCTTTTTTGGCGCAAAAAATCTTTTCTGTTTCCGGCGTCATACGTGTCGCCGGAAGTTGCGTAATTTTTTGACGTTCTTTTGCGCCAAAAATATCGGCGTTCCGGATGTGGCATCATTTTTGGCGCCAAAAGCATTTAGGCGCCAAATAATGTGGGCGTCTTATTTGGCGCTAAAAAAATATGGGCGTCGCTTTTGTCTCCACATTATTTAAGTCTCATTTTTTCATTGCTTCTGGTTGCTAGAAGCTTGTTCTTTGGCATTTTTTCCCATTCCTGAAACTGTCATTTAAGGAATTTGATCAATTTTGCTTTATATGTTGTTTTTTCTCTTACATATTGCAAGATGTCTCATGTTGCATCTGAGCCAGACGATACTTCAGGAAAATCGCTGCCTGGTGCTGGAACTACCAAAGCTAAGTGTATCTGCTGTAAACTTTTGGTAGCTGTTCCTCCAGCTGTTGTTTGTATTAAATGTCATGACAAACTTGTTAATGCAGAAAATATTTCCTTTAGTAAAATACCATTACCTGTTGAAGTTCCATCAACATCTAATGTTCAGAGTGTTCCTCATAACATAAGAGATTTTGTTTCTGAATCTATTAAGAAGGCTATGTCTGTTATTCCTCCTTCTAGTAAACATAAAAAGTCTTTTAAAACTTCTCTTTATCCAGATGAATTTTTAAATGAACATCATCATTCTGATTCTAATGATTCTTCTGGTTCAGAGGATTCTGTTTCAGAGGTTGATGCTGATAAATCTTCATATTTATTTAAAATGGAATTTATTTGTTCTTTACTTAAAGAAGTCCTAATTGCATTAGAAATTGAGGATTCTGGTCCTCTTGATACTAAATCTAAACGTTTAGACAAGGTCTTTAAATCTCCTGTAGTTATTCCAGAAGTTTTTCCTTTTCCTGGTGCTATTTCTGAAGTAATTTCCAGGGAATGGAATAATTTGGGTAATTCATTTACTCCTAAACGTTTTAAGCAATTATATCCTGTGCCGTCTGACAGATTAGAATTTTGGGACAAAATCCCTAAAGTTGATGGGGCTATCTCTACCCTTGCTAAACGTACTACTATTCCTACGGCAGATGGTACTTCCTTTAAGGATCCTTTAGATAGGAAAATTGAATCCTTTCTAAGAAAAGCTTATTTGTGTTCAGGTAATCTTCTTAGACCTGCTATATCTTTGGCGGATGTTGCTGCAGCTTCAACTTTTTGGTTGGAAACTTTAGCGCAACAAGTAACAGATCATGATTCTCATAACATTATTATTCTTCTTCAACATGCTAATAATTTTATCTGTGATGCCATTTTTGATATTATCAGAGTTGATGTCAGGTTTATGTCTCTAGCTATTTTAGCTAGAAGAGCTTTATGGCTTAAAACTTGGAATGCTGATATGTCTTCTAAATCGACTCTACTTTCCCTTTCTTTCCAGGGTAATAAATTATTTGGTTCTCAGTTGGATTCTATTATCTCAACTGTTACTGGTGGGAAAGGAACTTTTTTACCACAGCATAAAAAATCTAAGGGTAAAAACAGGGCTAATAATCGTTTTCGTTCCTTTCGTTTCAACAAAGAACAAAAGCCTGATCCTTCATCCTCAGGAGCAGTTTCAGTTTGGAAGCCATCTCCAGTCTGGAATAAATCCAAGCCTTCTAGAAAAGCAAAGCCAGCTTCTAAGTCCACATGTAGGTGCGGCCCTCATTCCAGCTCAGCTGGTAGGGGGCAGATTACGTTTTTTCAAAGAAAATTGGATCAATTCTGTTCACAATCTTTGGATTCAGAACATTATTTCAGAAGGGTACAGAATTGGTTTCAAGATAAGACCTCCTGCAAAGAGATTCTTTCTTTCCCGTGTCCCAGTAAACCCAGCGAAAGCTCAAGCATTTCTGAAATGTGTTTCAGATCTAGAGTTGGCTGGAGTAATTATGCCAGTTCCAGTTCTGGAACAGGGGCTGGGGTTTTATTCGAATCTCTTCATTGTATCAAAGAAGGAGAATTCCTTCAGAACAGTTCTGGATCTAAAAATATTGAATCGTTATGTAAGGATACCAACATTCAAAATGGTAACTGTAAGGACTATCCTGCCTTTTGTTCAGCAAGGGCATTATATGTCTACAATAGATTTACAGGATGCATATCTGCATATTCCGATTCATCCAGCTCACTATCAGTTTCTGAGATTCTCTTTCCTAGACAAGCATTACCAGTTTGTGGCTCTGCCGTTTGGCCTAGCAACAGCTCCAAGAATTTGTACAAAGGTTCTCGGTGCCCTTCTATCTGTAATCAGAGAACAGGGTATTGTGGTATTTCCTTATTTGGACGATATCTTGGTACTTGCTCAGTCTTCACATTTAGCAGAATTTCATACTAATCGACTTTTGTTGTTTCTTCAAAATCATGGTTGGAGGATCAATTCACTAAAAAGTTCATTGATTCCTCAGACAAGGGTAACCTTTTTGGGTTTCCAGATAGATTCAGTGTCCATGACTCTGTCTTTGACAGACAAGAGACGTCTAAAATTGATTTCAGCTTGTCGAAACCTTCAGTCAGTCTTATGACTGCTGCATCGGACGCGATCCCCTTTGCTCGTTTTCACATGCGACCTCTTCAGCTCTGTATGCTGAACCAATGGTGCAGGGATTACACAAAGATATCTCAATTAATATCTTTAAAACCGATTGTACGACACTCTCTGACGTGGTGGACAGATCACCATTGTTTAGTTCAGGGGGCTTCTTTTGTTCTTCCGACCTGGACTGTAATTTCAACAGATGCAAGTCTTACAGGTTGGGGAGCTGTGTGGGGGTCTCTGACAGCACAAGGGGTTTGGGAATCTCAGGAGGTGAGATTACCGATCAATATTTTGGAACTCCGTGCAATTTTCAGAGCTCTTCAGTCTTGGCCTCTTCTGAAGAGAGAATCGTTCATTTGTTTTCAGACAGACAATGTCACAACTGTGGCATACATCAATCATCAAGGAGGGACTCACAGTCCTCTGGCTATGAAAGAAGTATCTCGAATTCTGGTTTGGGCGGAATCCAGCTCCTGTCTAATCTCTGCGGTTCATATTCCAGGAATAGACCATTGAGAAGCGGATTATCTCAGTCGCCAAATGTTGCAACCGGGCGAATGGTCTCTTCACCCAGAGGTATTTCTTCAGATTGTTCAAATGTGGGAACTTCCAGAAATAGATCTGATGGCGTCTCATCTAAACAAGAAACTTCCCAGGTATCTGTCCAGATCCCGGGATCCTCAGGCGGAGGCAGTGGATGCATTATCACTTCCTTGGAAGTATCATCCTGCCTATATCTTTCCGCCTCTAGTTCTTCTTCCAAGAGTAATCTCCAAGATTCTGAAGGAATGCTCGTTTGTTCTGCTGGTATTTCCAGCATGGCCTCGCAGGTTTTTGTATGCGGATCTTGTCCGGATGGCCTCTTGCCAACCGTGGACTCTTCCGTTAAGACCAGACCTTCTGTCGCAAGGTCCTTTTTTCCATCAGGATCTCAAATCCTTAAATTTAAAGGTATGGAGATTGAACGCTTGATTCTTGGTCAAAGATGTTTCTCTGACTCTGTGATTAATACTATGTTACAGGCTCGTAAATCTGTATCTAGAGAGATATATTATAGAGTCTGGAAGACTTATATTTCTTGGTGTCTTTCTCATCATTTTTCCTGGCATTCTTTTAGAATTCCGAGAATTTTACAGTTTCTTCAGGATGGTTTAGATAAAGGTTTGTCTGCAAGTTCCTTGAAAGGTCAAATCTCTGCTCTTTCTGTTCTTTTTCACAGAAAGATTGCTAATCTTCCTGATATTCATTGTTTTGTACAAGCCTTGGTTCGTATAAAACCTGTCATTAAGTCAATTTCTCCTCCTTGGAGTTTGAATTTGGTTCTGGGGGCTCTTCAAGCTCCTCCGTTTGAACCTATGCATTCATTGGACAGAATCTCCTTTTCTGATTTTTCATCAGGATAAGGCAGTGTTGCGAACTTCTTTTGAATTTTTACCTAAGGTTGTGAATTCCAACAACATTAGTAGAGAAATTGTAGTTCCTTCATTATGCCCTAATCCTAAGAATTCTAAGGAGAAATCATTGCATTCTTTGGATGTTGTTAGAGCTTTGAAATATTATGTTGAAGCTACTAAGACTTTCCGAA
>NC_069499.1:1101917573-1102089098 GCF_027579735.1 Bombina bombina
TTAGATTACTCCTAGGAGTACTTTTTTAAGGCCCTCTGACATTGAGTGCATGGTGGGAGGGGCCTATTTCTCTTGTAAGGTGTATCCAGTCCACGGATCATCCATTACTTGTGGGATATTCTCATTCCCAACAGGAAGTTGCAAGAGGACACCCACAGCAGAGCTGTTATATAGCTCCTCCCCTAACTGCCATACCCAGTAATTCTCTTGCAACTCTCAACACGCATGGAGGTAGTAAGAGAGAGTGGTGAAATATAGTTAGTTTTTTATCTTCAATCAAAAGTTTACTTTAAATGGTACCGGAGTTGTACTATTTTATCCCAGGCAGTAAATAGAAGAAGAATCTGCCTGAGTTTTCTATGATCTTAGCAGGTTGTAACTAAGATCCATTGCTGTTCTCACATATGTCTGAGGAGAGAGGTAACTTCAGCGGGAGAATGGTGTGCAGGTTACTCTGCTATGAGGTATGTGCAGTTACAATTTTTTCTAGAAATGGAAAATGCTAGAAAATGCTGCTGATACCGGATTAATGTAAGTTAAGCCTGAATACAGTGATTTAATAGCGACTGGTATGCTTACTCTCAGGGGTAATACCCTTATAAAATTGCAATATAAAACGTTTGCTGGCATGTTTAATCGTTTTTATATATGCTTTGGTGATAAAACTTTATTGGGGCCTAGTTTTTTTCCACATGGCTGGCTTAAATTTTGCCTAGAAACAGTTTCCTGGGGCTTTCCACTGTTGTAGTATAAAAGTTACAGTTGTTGCAGTTAAAATTACAAACTGTGACATCAGCTTCCCTCAGGAGTCCCCTGTATGCTATAGGACATCTCTAAAGGGCTCAAAGGCTTTCCAAAGTCGTTTATTGGGGAAGGTAGGGCCACAGCAGGCTGTGGCAGTTTGTTGTGTCTGTTAAAAAACGTCTATCGTTTTTTTGATCCGTTTTTTTAATTAAGGGGTTAATCATCCATTTGCAAGTGGGTGCAATGCTCTGTTAACTTATTACATACACTGTAAATAATTTGTTTGATTTACTGCCTTTTTTCACTGTTTTTCAAATTTTGACAAAATTTGTTTCTCTTAAAGGCACAGTACCGTTTTTTATATTTGCTTGTTAACTTGATTTAAAGTGTTTTCCAAGCTTGCTAGTCTCATTGCTAGTCTGTACAAACATGTCTGACATAGAGGAAACTCCTTGTTCAATATGTTTAAAAGCCATGGTGGAACCCCCTCTTAGAATGTGTACCAAATGTACTGATTTCACTTTAAGCAATAAAGATCATATTCTGTCTTTAAAAAAATGTATCACCAGAGGAATCTGACGAGGGGGAAGTTATGCCGACTAACTCTCCCTACGTGTCAGATCCTTTGACTCGCGCTCAAGCGACTCACGCTCAAATGGCGCCAAGTACATCTAGGGCGCCCATAGCGATTACTTTACAAGACATGGCGGCAGTCATGGATAATACATTGTCAGCGGTATTAACCAGACTACCTGAATTTAGAGGTAAGCGAGATAGCTCTGGGGTTAGACGAAATGCAGAGCATACTGACGCTTTAAGAACCATGTCTGATACTGCCTCACAATATGCAGAAGCTGAGGAAGGAGAGCTTCAGTCTGTGGGTGATGTTTCTGACTCAGGAAAGATGATGCAAACTGATTCTGATATTTCTACATTTAAATTTAAGCTTGAACACCTCCGTGTTTCTCAGGGAGGTTTTAGCTGCTCTGAATGACTATGATACAATTGCAGTGCCAGAGAAATTGTGTAGACTGGATAAATACTATGCAGTGCCGGTGTGTACTGATGTTTTTCCAATACCTAAAAGGTTTACAGAAATTATTAATAAGGAATGGGATAGACCAGGTGTGACGTTCTCTTCCCCTCCTATTTTTAGAAAAAAATTTCCAATAGACGCCACCACACGGGACTTATAACAGACAGTTCCTAAGGTGGAGGGAGCAGTTTCTACTTTAGCAAAGCGTACTACTATCCGTGTCGATGACAGTTGTGCTTTTTTAGATCCAATGGATAAAAAAATTAGAAGGTTACCTTAAGAAAATGTTTATTCAATAAGGTTTTATCCTACAGCCCCTTGCATGCATTGCTCCTGTCACTGCTGCTGCGGCATTCTGGTTTGAGTCTCTGGAAGAGGCTTTACAGGTAGCGACTCCATTGGATGACATACTTGGCAAGCTTAGAGCACTTAAGCTAGCCAATTCCTTTGTTTTCTAATGCCATTATTCATTTGACTAAACTAACCGCTAAGAATTCTGGTTTTGCTATACAGGCGCGCAGGGCGCTATGGCTTAAATCATGGTCAGCTGACGTGACTTCAAAATCTAAGCTGCTTAACATTCCCTTCAAGGGGCAGACCCTATTCGGGCCTGGTTTGAAGAAGATTATTGCTGATATCACTGGAGGAAAAGGTCATGCCCTTCCTCAGGACAGGTCCAAATCAAGGGCCAAACAGTCTAATTTTCGTGCCTTTCGAAACTTCAAGGCAAGTGCGGCATCAACTTCCTCTAATGCAAACAAGAGGGAACTTTTGCTCAGTCCAAGACGGTCTGGAGACCAAACCAGACCTGGGACAAAGGTAAGCAGGCCAAAAAGCCTGCTGCTGCCTCTAAGACAGCATGAAGGAACGGCCCCCTATCCGGTAACGGATCTAGTAGGGGGCAGACTTTCGCTCTTCGCCCAGGCGTGGGCAAGAGATGTCCAGGATCCCTGGGTGTTGGAAATTATATCCCAGGGATATCTTCTGGACTTCAAAGCTTCCCCCCCAAAAGGGAGATTTCACCTTTCACAATTATCTGCAAACCAGATAAAGAGAGAGGCATTCTTACACTGTGTACGAGACCTCCTAGTTATGGGAGTGATCCATCCAGTTCCAAAGGAGGGACAGGGTTTTTACTCAAATCTGTTTGTGGTTCTCAAAAAAGAGGGAACCTTCAGACCAATTTTGGATCTAAAGATCGTTAAACAAATTCCTCAGAGTTCCATCATTCAAGATGGAAACTATTCGTACCATCCTACCTATGATCCAGGAGGGTCAATATATGACTACAGTGGATTTAAAGGATGCTTATCTTCACATTCCGATAACAAAGATCATCATCGGTTTCTCAGGTTTGCCTTTCTAGACAGGCATTACCAGTTTGTAGCTCTTCCCTTTGGATTAGCTACAGCCCCAAGAATCTTTACAAAGGTTCTAGGGTCGCTTCTGGTGGTCCTAAGGCCGCGGGGCATAGCAGTGGCCCCTTATTTAGACAACATCCTGATACAGGCGTCAAACTTCCAAATTGCCAAGTCTCATATGGACGTAGTACTGGCATTTCTGAGATCGCATGGGTGGAAAGTGAACGAGGATAAGAGTTCTCTATCCCCACTCACAAGAGTTTCCTTCCTAGGGACTCTGATAGATTCTGTAGAAATGAAAATTTACCTGACGGAGTCCAAGTTATCAAAGCTTCTAAATTCCTGCCGTGTTCTTCATTCCATTCCGCGCCCTTCGGTGGCTCAGTGCATGGAAGTAATCGGCTTAATGGTAGCGGCAATGGACATAGTGCCGTTTGCACGCCTACATCTCAGACCGCTGCAACTATGCATGCTCAGTCAGTGGAACGGGGATTACACAGATTTGTCCCCTCTACTAAATCTGGATCAAGAGACCAGGGATTCTCTTCTCTGGTGGCTATCTCGGGTCCATCTGTCCAAAGGTATGACCTTTCGCAGGCCAGATTGGACAATTGTAACAACAGATGCCATCCTTCTAGGTTGTGGTGCATTCTGGAACTCCCTGAAGGCTCAGGGATCGTGGACTCAGGAGGAGACACTCCTTCCAATAAATATTCTGGAAGAGCGATATTCAATGCTCTTCAGGCTTGGCCTCAGTTAGCAAATCTGAGGTACATCAGATTTCAGTCGGACAACATCACGACTGTGGCTTACATCAACCATCAAGGGGGAACAAGAAGTTCCCTAGCGATGTTAGAAGTCTCAAAGATAATTCGCTGGGCAGAGACTCACTCTTGCCACCTATCAGCTATCCATATCCCAGGTGTAGAAAACTGGGAGGCGGATTTTTTAAGTCAGACTTTTCATCCGGGAGAGTGGGAACTCCATCCGGAGTTGTTTGCACAATTGATTCATCGTTGGGGCAAGCTAGAACGCCAAGCTTCCTTGTTACGGATCCAGGTCCAGGGATCCCAAGGCGACGCTAATAGATGCTCTAGCAGCGCCCTGGTCTTTCAACCTGGCTTATGTGTTTCCACCGTTTCCTCTGCTCCCTCGACTGATTGCCAAGGTCAAGCAGGAGAGAGCATCAGTGATTTTGATAGCGCCTGCGTGGCCAAGCAGGACGTGGTATGTAGATCTGGTGGACATGTCATCCTTTCCACCTTGGACTCTGCCTCTGAGACAGGACCTTCTACTTTAGGGTCCTTTCAACCATCCAAATCTAATTTCTCTGCGTCTGACTGCTTGGAGATTGAACGCTTGATTTTATCAAAGCGTGGCTTCTCCGTGTCAGTCATTGATACCTTAATACAGGCATGAAAGCCTGTCACCAGGAAAATTTACCATAAAATATGGCGTACATATCTTTATTGGTGTGAATCCAAGGGTTAGGATTCCCAGGATATTATCTTTTCTCCAAGATGGTTTGGAAAAAGGATTGTCAGCTAGTTCCTTAAAAGGACAGATTTCTGCTCTGTCTATTCTTTTGCACAAGTTCCTGGCAGATGTTCCAGATGTTCAGGCATTTTGTCAGGCTTTGGTTAGAATCAAGCCTGTGTTTAAACCTGTTGCTCCCCCATGGAGCTTAAATTTGGTTCTTAAGGTTCTTCAAGGAGTTCCGTTTGAACCTCTTCATTCCATAGATATCAAACTTTTATCTTGGAAAGTTCTGTTTTTGGTAGCTATTTCCTCGGCTCGTAGAGTCTCCGAGTTATCTGCTTTACAATGTGATTCTCCTTATCTGATCTTCCATACGGATAAGGTAGTCCTGCATACCATTCCTGGGTTTTTACCTAAGGTGGTATCTAACAAGAATATCAAGAGATTGTTGTTCCATCCTTGTGTCCTAATCCTTCTTCAAAGAAGGAACCTCTATTACACAATCTGGACGTGGTTCGTGCTTTAAAGTTTTACTTACAAGCTACTTAAGATTTTTGTCAAACATCTGCTTTGTTTGTTGTCTACTCTGGACAGAGGAGAGGTCAAAAGGCTTCGGCAACCTCTCTTTCTTTTTGGCTAAGAAGCATAATCCGCTTAGCCTATGAGACTGCTGGCCAGCAGCCTCCTGAAAGGATTGCAGCTTATTCTACTAGAGCTGTGGCTTCCACTTGGGCCTTTAAAAATGAGGCTTCTGTTGAACAGATTTGCAAGGCGGTGACTTGGTCTTCGCTTCATACGTTTTCAAAATTCTACAAATTTGATACTTTTGCTTCTTCGGAGGCTATTTTTGGGAGAAAGGTTTTACAGGCAGTGGTACATTCCGTTTAAGTTCCTGCCTTGTCCCTCCCTTCATCCGTGTACTTTAGCTTTGGTATTGGTATCCCACAAGTAATGGATGATCCGTGGACTGGATACACCTAACAAGAGAAAACACAATTTATGCTTACCTGATAAATTTATTTCTCTTGTGGTGTATCCAGTCCACGGCCCGCCCTGTCATTTTAAGGCAGGTAATTTTTTCATTTAAACTACAGTCACCACTGCACCCTATGGTTTCTCCTTTCTCTGCATGTTTTCGGTCGAATGACTGGATATGGCAGTTAGGGGAGGAGCTATATAACAGCTCTGCTGTGGGTGTCCTCTTGCAACTTCCTGTTGGGAATGAGAATATCCCACAAGTAATGGATGATCCGTGGACTGGATACACCACAAGAGAAATAAATTTATCAGGTAAGCATAAATTGTGTTTTTCGCGCACTTTATGCGCAGTTGATATTCAGACTGAGACATCCAGCTTCCCTAAAGGAGTCCTCTGGCATCTAGGACCACAATAGAGGGTTTTTTTCCTGCAAAAATCGTGTTTAAGGGCAGGTAGGAGCCACAGCAGAGCTGTGGCAGTGTGTTTGACTGTTTTTTAACGGTTTTATTGTTTTTCTAATCCAGTTTGGGGCCTAAGGGGTTAATCATCCATTTGCAAGTGGGTGCAATGCTGCTTTAGTCTCTTTTACACACTGTAAACATTTTGTAGAGTTAACTACTTTTAACACTGTTTTGCAGTTTATGTGTTATTTTTTTTTCTCTTAAAGGCACAGTACCGTTTTTGTTTAATTGCTTTTTCAGATTTATTAAAGTGTTTTCCAAGCTTGCTGGTCTCATTACTAGTCTGTTAAACATGTCTGACATAGAGGAATCTCCTTGTTCATTATGCTTAGAAGCCATTGTGGAACCCCCTCTTAGAATGTGTACCAAATGCACTGACCTTTCTATAAGTTATAAAGACCATAGTATGGGTTTTAAAGATTTATCACCAGAGGTTTCTCAGACTGACAAAAGGGAGGTTAAACCACCTAGTTCTCCCAATGTGTCAGAACCTATATCTCCCGTGCAAGTGACGCCAAGTACATCTGGCGCGTCCAATGCATTTACCTTACAAGACATGGCGGCAGTTATGAATCATTACCTCACAGAGGTATTGTCCAAACTGCCAGGGTTACAAGGAAAGCGAGACAGCTCTGGGGCTAGAACAAATACAGAGCTTTCTGACGCTTTAGTAGCTATGTCTGATATACCCTCAGAATGTACAGAAGCCGAAGCAGGAGAGCTTCTATCTGTGGGTGACGTTTCTGATTCAGGGAAGGCGTTACTTCAGTCTGACTCTGAAATGACAGCATTTAAATTTAAGCTTGAACACCTCCGCTTGTTGCTCAGGGAGGTTTTAGCAACTCTGGTTGACTGTGACACCATTGTAGTCCCAGAGAAATTGTGTAAAATGGACAAATACTTTCTCCTGTTAAGTGTGGTCAGTCCACGGGTCATCATTACTTCTGGGATTTACTCCTCCCCAACAGGAAGTGCAAGAGGATTCACCCAGCAGAGCTGCTATATAGCTCCTCCCCTCTACGTCACCCCCAGTCATTCTCTTGCACCCAACGAATAGATAGGATGTGTGAGAGGACTGTGGTGATTATACTTAGTGTTATACCTTCAATCAAAAGTTTGTTATTTTATAATAGCACCGGAGTGTGTTATTCCTTCTCTGGTAGAATTTGAAGAAGAATCTACCTGAGTTTTTTCTATGATTTTAGCCGGCGTAGTTAAGATCATATTGCTGTTTCTGAGGAGAGGTAAACTTCAGATCAGGGGACAGCGGGCAGATTAATCTGCAAGAGGTATGTAGCAGCTTATTATTTTCTGACAATGGAATTGATGAGAAAATTCTGCCATACCGATATAATGTAAACTCAGCCTTAAATGCAGTAGCAGCAACTGGTATCAGGCTGTCATGTATGTATATTTTACACTTCAGTATTCTGGGGAATGGCACTTCACTGGAATTATACTGTATGCATAAGACTTTAGCCTATTTTGCAGGGACTAGCAACAGGCTTTTTAATAACACTTAATTTATTAATGTTAAACGTTTTTTGCTGGCATGTAAAATCGTTTAATTTTCTGAGGTACTGGGTGAAAAAAATGTTTTGGGCACTATTTTTTCCACTTGGCAGTCGTTTTTATTTAATTTATGACAGTTTACTGATCTCTCTCACTGTTGTGTATGAGGGGGAGGGGCCTTTTTTGGCGCTTTTGCTACGCATCAAAAAATTCAGTCAGAAGTTTATTGTCTTCCCTGCATGATCCGGTTCATCTCTACAGAACTCAGGGGTCTTCAAAACTTGTTTTGAGGGAGGTAATCACTCACAGCAGAGCTGTGAGATTGTAGTTGACTGTGATAAAAAAACGTTTATTTCTGTATTTTTTCTGCTATCAGGGTTAGTTATCCTTTGCTAATGGGAGCAATCCTTTGCTAAAAGCTTCAAAATGCATGCCGTGTCCTTCATTCCATTCAACACCCGTCAGTAGCTCAATGCATGGAGGTGATCGGCTTAATGGTAGCGGCAATGGACATAGTACCCTTTGCACGCCTACATCTCAGACCGCTGCAATTGTGCATGCTAAGTCAGTGGAATAGGGATTACTCAGACTTGTCCCCTACTCTGAATCTGGATCAAGAGACCAGAAATTCTCTTCTATGGTGGCTTTCTCGGCCACATCTGTCCAGGGGGATGCCATTCAGCAGGCCGGACTGGACAATTGTAACAACAGACGCCAGCCTACTAGGTTGGGGCGCTGTCTGGAATTCTCTGAAGGCTCAGGGACAATGGAATCAGGAGGAGAGTCTCCTACCAATAAACATTCTGGAATTGAGAGCAGTTCTCAATGCCCTTCTGGCTTGACCCCAGTTAACAACTCGGGGGTTCATCAGGTTTCAGTCGGACAACATCACGACTGTAGCTTACATCAACCATCAGGGAGGGACAAGAAGCTCCCTAGCAATGATGGAAGTATCAAAGATAATTCGCTGGGCAGAGTCTCACTCTTGCCACCTGTCAGCAATCCACATCCCGGGAGTGGAGAACTGGGAGGCGGATTTCTTAAGTCGTCAGACTTTTCATCCGGGGGAGTGGGAACTTCATCCGGAGGTCTTTGCCCAAATACTTCAACGTTGGGGCAAACCAGAGAGAGATCTCATGGCGTCTCGACAGAATGCCAAGCTTCCTCGTTACGGGTCCAGATCCAGGGATCCGGGAGCGGTTCTGATAGATGCTTTGACAGCACCTTGGACCTTCGGGATGGCTTATGTGTTTCCACCCTTCCCGATGCTTCCTCGATTGATTGCCAGAATCAAACAGGAGAGAGCATCAGTGATTCTAATAGCGCCTGCATGGCCACGCAGGACTTGGTATGCAGATCTAGTGGACATGTCATCTTGTCCACCTTGGTCTCTACCTCTGAAACAGGACCTTCTGATCCAGGGTCCCTTCAAACACCAAAATCTAATTTCTCTGAAGCTGACTGCTTGGAAATTGAACGCTTGATTTTATCAAAACGTGGTTTTTCTGAGTCAGTTATTGATACCTTAATACAGGCTAGGAAGCCTGTTACCAGAAAGATTTACCATAAGATATGGCGCAAATACTTACATTGGTGCGAATCCAAGAGTTACTCATGGAGTAAGGTTAGGATTCCGAGGATATTGTCTTTTCTACAAGAAGGTTTAGAAAAGGGTTTATCCGCTAGTTCCTTAAAGGGACAGATTTCAGCTCTGTCCATTCTTTTACACAAACGTCTGTCAGAAGTTCCGGACGTTCAAGCTTTTTTGTCAGGCTTTAGCTAGGATCAAGCCTGTGTTTAAAACTGTTGCTCCACCATGGAGTTTGAACTTAGTTCTTAATGTTTTACAGGGTGTTCCGTTTGAACCCCTTCATTCCATTGATATCAAGCTGTTATCTTGGAAAGTTCTATTTTTAATGGCGATTTCCTCGGCTCGAAGAGTCTCTGAGTTATCCGCTTTACATTGTGATTCTCCTTATCTGATTTTTCATTCAGACAAGGTAGTTCTGTGTACTAAACCTGGGTTCCTACCTAAGGTGGTCACTAACAGGAATATCAATCAAGAGATTGTGGTTCCATCTTTGTGTCCTAATCCTTCTTCGAAGAAGGAACGTCTGCTACACAATCTAGATGTAGTCCGTGCCCTGAAATTTTATCTACAGGCAACTAAGGATTTTCGACAAACGTCTTCCCTGTTTGTCGTTTATTCTGGTCAGAGGAGAGGTCAAAAAGCTTCGGCTACCTCTCTCTCTTTTTGGCTTCGTAGCATAATTCGGTTAGCCTATGAGACTGCTGGACAGCAGCCTCCTGAAAGAATTACAGCACATTCTACTAGAGCTGTGGCTTCCACTTGGGCCTTTAAGAATGAGGCTTCTGTTGAACAGATTTGCAAGGCTGCAACTTGGTCTTCTCTTCATACTTTTTCCAAATTTTACAAATTTGACACTTTTGCTTCTTCGGAGGCTGTTTTTGGGAGAAAGGTTCTTCAGGCAGTGGTTCCTTCCGTATAAAGAGCCTGCCTGTCCCTCCCGTCATCTGTGTACTTTAGCTTTGGTATTGGTATCCCAGAAGTAATGATGACCCGTGGACTGATCACACTTAACAGAAGAAAACATAATTTATGCTTACCTGATAAATTCCTTTCTCCTGTAGTGTGGTCAGTCCACGGCCCGCCCTGTTTTTTATGGCAGGTAAAAAAAATTTGAATTATACTCCAGTCACCACTACACCCTTTGGCTTCTCCTTTCTCGTTGGTCCTTGGTCGAATGACTGGAGGTGACTTAGAGGGGAGGAGCTATATAGCAGCTCTGCTGGGTGAATCCTCTTGCACTTCCTGTTGGGGAGGAGTTAATATCCCAGAAGTAATGATGACCCGTGGACTGACCACACTACAGGAGAAAGGAATTTATCAGGTAAGCATAAATTTTGTTTTTCAGTGCCTGTTTACACTGATGTTATTTCAATCCCTAAGAGGTTTTCAGAAATTATTACCAAGGAATGGGATAGATCAGGTGTACCGTTCTCTCCCCCTCCTGCTTTTAAAAAGATGTTTCCCATAGATGCCGTTACACGGGACTCGTGGCAAACGGTCCCTAAGGTGGAGGGAGCAGTCTCTACCCTAGCTAAGCGTACAACTATCCCCATCGAGGACAGTTGTGCTTTCCTAGATCCAATGGATAAAAAATTAGAGGGTTTCCTTAAGAAAATCTTTATACAAGGTTTTATTCTCCAGCCTCTTGCATGCATTGCCCCAGTCACTGCTGCAGCGGCTTTCTGGTTCGAGTCTCTTGAAGAGGCTCTACAGGTGGAGACCCCGTTGGATGATATCCTAGACAGGCTTAAAGCTCTTAAGTTAGCCAATTCATTTATTTCTGATGCCGTTTTTCATTTATCAAAGCTAACGGCTAAGAATTCAGGTTTTACCATTCAGGCGCGTAGGGCGCTATGGCTTAAATCCTGGTCAGCTGACGTTACTTCAAAGTCTAAGCCTCTCAACATCCCCTTCAAAGGGCAGACCCTATTCGGGCCTGGACTGAAGGAGATCATTTCTGATATTACTGGAGGAAAAGGCCACGCCCTTCCTCAGGATAGGTCCAACAAATTAAGGACCAAACAGACTAATTTTCGTTCCTTTCGAAACTTCAAGATTGGCGCAGCTTCAACTTCCTCTACTGCAAAACAAGAAGGAAATTTTGCCCAGTCCAAGCCAGTCTGGAGACCTAACCAGGCTTGGAACAAGGGAAAGCAGGCCAAAAAACCTGCTGCTGCCTCTAAGACAGCATGAAGGAGTAGCCCCCGATCCGGGACCGGATCTAGTTGGGGGCAGACTTTCTCTCTTCGCCCAGGCTTGGGCAAGAGACGTCCAGGATCCCTGGTCTCTGGAGATTGTTTCCCAGGGATATCTTCTGGATTTCAAAGCCTCATCTCCAAAGGGGAGATTTCATCTCTCACAATTATCTGCAAACCAGATAAAGAGAGAGGCATTCTTACGTTGTGTTCAAGACCTTCTGATTATGGGAGTGATCCACCCAGTTCCAAGGGAGGAACAGGGGCAAGGATTCTATTCAAATCTTTTTATAGTTCCCAAAAAAGAGGGAACTTTCAGACCAATCTTGGATCTCAAGATCCTAAACAAATTTCTCAGGGTCCCATCCTTCAAGATGGAGACTATTCGGACCATCCTACCTATGATCCAGGAGGGTCAATATATGACTACCGTGGACTTAAAGGATGCTTATCTCCACATTCCGATACACAGAGATCATCATCGGTTTCTCAGGTTTGCCTTCCTAGACAGTTTGTGGCTCTTCCCTTCGGGTTAGCCACGGCACCAAGAATCTTTACGAAGGTTCTAGGATCCCTACTGGCGGTTCTAAGGCCACGAGGCATAGCGGTGGCTCCTTACCTAGACGACATTCTGATACAGGCGTCAAATTTTCAAATCGCCAAGTCCCATACGGACATTGTTCTAGCATTCCTGAGGTCTCATAGGTGGAAGGTGAACAAAGAAAAGACTTCTCTCTCCCCTCTCACAAGAGTTTCCTTCCTAGGAACTCTGATAGATTCAGTAGAAATGAAGATTTTTCTGACAGAGGTCAGGTTGTCAAAGCTTCTAACTTCCTGCCGTGCTCTTTATTCCACTTCTCAGCCATCAGTGGCTCAGTGTATGGAAGTAATCGGCTTAATGGTAGCGGCAATGGACATAGTTCCGTTTGCCCGCCTACATCTCAGACCACTGCAACTTTGCATGCCCAATCAGTGGAATAGGGATTACACAGATTTGTCCCCTCTGCCCAATCTGGATCAAGAGACCAGGGATTCTCTTCTCTGGTGGCTATCTCGGGTCCATCTGTCCAGGGGAATGAGCTTCCGCAGGCCAGAATGGACTATAGTGACAGATGCCAGCCTTCTGGGCTGGGGCGCAGTCTGAAACTCCCTGAAGGCTCAGGGTTTGTGGACTCAGGAGGAAGCCCTCCTTCCGATAAACATTCTGGAACTAAGAGCGATATTCAATGCTCTTCAGGCTTGGCCTCAGCTAGCTGCTGTCAGATTCATCAGATTTCAGTCGGACAACATCACGACTGTAGCCTATATCAACCATCAGGGGGGTACAAGGAGCCCCCTGGCGATGTTGGCGGTTTCAAAGATAATTCTATGGGCAGAGGTTCACTCTTGCCATCTCTCAGCTATCCATATCCCAGGAGTAGAGAACTGGGAGGCGGATTTCTTAAGTCGGCAGACTTTTCATCCGGGGGAGTGGGAGCTCCATCCGGAGGTATTTGCCCAGTTGATTCAACTATGGGGCAAACCAGAACTGGATCTCATGGTGTCTGTCAGAACGCCAAGCTTCCTCGTTACGGGTCCTGGTCCAGGGATCCCAAGGCAGCGCTGATAGATGCTCTAGCAGCGCCCTGGTCCTTCAGCCTGGCTTATGTGTTTCCACCGTTTCCTTTGCTCCCTCGTCTGATTGCCAAGATCAAGCAGGAGAGAGCTTCGGTGATTTTGACTTGGTATGCAGATCTGGTGGACATGTCATCCTTTCCACCATGGACTCTACCGCTGAGGCAGGACCTTCTACTTCAAGGTCCTTTCAAACATCCAAATCTAATTTCTCTGCGTCTGACTGCTTGGAGATTGAACTCTTGATTCTATCAAAGCGTGGTTTTTCTGAGTCGGTCATTGATACCTTAATTCAGGCTCGAAAGCCTGTCACCAGGAAAATCTATCATAAGATATGGTGTAAATATCTTGATTGGTGTGAATCCAAGGGTTACTCATGGAGTAAAGTCAGGATTCCTAGAATCTTATCCTTTCTCCAAGAGGGATTGGAGAAAGGATTGTCTGCTAGTTCCTTAAATGGACAGATTTCTGCTCTGTCTATTCTTTTGCACAAACGTCTGGCTGAGGTTCCAGACGTTAAGGCGTTTTGTCAGGCTTTAGTTAGAATTTAGCCTGTGTTTAAACCTGTTGCTCCACCATGGAATTTAAATTTAGTTCTTAAAGTTCTTCAAGGGGTTCCGTTTGAACCTTTGCATTCCATAGATATTACATTTTTATCTTGGAAAGTTCTGTTTCTAGTAGCTATCTCCTCGGCTCGAAGAGTTTCGGAGTTATCTGCTTTACAGTGTGATTCCCCTTATCTGATTTCCCATGCAGATAAGGTAGTTTTGCGTACCAAACCTGGGTTTCTTCCTAAGGTAGTATCTAATAAGAACATCAATCAGGAGATTGTTGTTCCTTCATTATGTCCTAATCCTTCCTCAAAGAAGGAACGTCTTTTACATAATCTTGATGTGGTTCGTGCTTTAAAGTTTTATTTGCAAGCTTCTAAGAATTTTCGTCAAACATCTGCTTTGTTTGTTGTCTACTCTGGACAGAGGAGAGGCCAAAAGGCTTCGGCAACTTCTCTTTCTTTTTGGTTGAGAAGCATAATCCGCTTAGCTTATGAGACTGCTGGCCAGCAGCCTCCTGAAAGAATTACAGCTCATTCCACTAGAGCGGTGGCTTCCACATGGGCTTTTAAAAATGAGGCCTCTGATGAACAGATTTGTAAGGCGGCGACTTGGTCTTCGCTTCACACTTTTTCTAAATTCTACAAATTTGATACTTTTGCTTCTTCTGAGGCTATTTTTGGGAGAAAGGTCTTAAAGGCAGTGGTGCCTTCCGTTTAAGTTCCTGCCTTGTCCCTCCCTTCATCCGTGTCCTAAAGCTTTGGTATTGGTATCCAACCCGTGGACTGGATACACCACAAGAGAAATTTATCAGGTAAGCATAAATTTTGTTTTTATTATGATTATGCTGCGACATGTGTGAGATGAGGCTCAGGCAGATGTTGAAAGGTACAGGTTTTACTTTCGTTTTTGGAAACTAGATGCCTCAAAGGCTTAGCACACCTTTTTCCTATTATAGCAGGGGCAGTCCTGCATTGCGCACAACGTGACCGGGTGTGGTCACACTGATTTCCTCTTTCCTGAAGCCGTTTCTCTGTTTGGCCTGGGTTATAGGAGGTGGGGAGTGCCCAATTTGGTTTATAAAGGTGCCTTTTTAATCTTATTATTCAATAGTCGGCTTTATTAAGTGCAAGCTGTGGAGGATTCTGATGTGTTAGAGGGAGGGAGTACCCTCTAACGCATCAGAATCCTCAATAGCTTGCACTTATAAAGCTGACTATTTACCTAAGTCTAATACCTGTCTATATTGTGAGGAGGCCACGGTATACTCGCCTGCTCAATTATGTTCCACATGCCTTTATAAAGTAATCATGTCAAAGAAAGTTAATATGTTTGATACCACTGAGCCGTCCACCTCTGAGGAGTCTCAGTCCCGTGAGGTGCGCACCCTACAGGCATCTCCTAATACGCATGCAGCTTCCTGTAGCACTCCTAATCCTCCATCTGGAGGGGCCCTTTTACCCCCAGACTTTACTGAGCAGCTAAGCGAAAGGTCAAATATTGCTATCCTTCCCAGGGGTCATCTACTACCTTATTGGATTTATCTGATACAAGATTATCCGATGATGAAGACACCTCTGATACTTCAGAGGGTGCTCTTTCTGGGTCGGAATCTGCTGCCTCTAAGCCTCCAACTGCGGAGGAACCAGACTTTAGATTTAGGATTGAACATTTACGCTTTCTGCTAAAGGAAGTTTTGGCTACTTTAGAGGTTCCAGAGCCTAAATTGCCTGAGGAACCTTTGATTCCTAAATTAGATAAGGTCTACGAGGACAGGGTTGTACCACAGACTTTCCCGGTTCCCGTAAAGATGGTGAACATTATTAAGAATGAATGGGAAATAATTGTTTTTTCATTTTCCCTTTCATCCTCCTTTAAAAAATTGGAGTTGTGGGGTTCCATCCCCAAGGTGGATGGCGCCATCTCCACACTTGCTAAACGCACAATTATCCCACTTGAGGATAGTAAATCATTTAAAGAGCCCATGGATAAGAAAATAGAAAGTTTGTTAAGAAAGTGTCAGGGTGCCAGGAATCGGACTGAGACGAGAAGTGCAAAAACACCTTTATTAATAGCAAAAAATAATAAAAAGTCCACAAGTCAAATAACAAGCCAGGAATCAAAACCAGAGCTGGTAGTCAGACGAGCCGAGTCAGGAGCCAAAGCGAGTAGTCAGACAAGCCGGAATTGGGAACAAGTAGAACAGCAGAGTCAGGAACAAGCCAGAGATCAGGAACCAGTGGGGACGTCAGACAGCCAGGTAATACACTGGAAGTCACAAACAGGTCTGAGACAACGCAAGGACAAAGCATACTAAACAGAAGCCCTTTAAATAATAACTGATGACATCACAATTCTGAGACTGCAACCTGTCTCACACTTTGGGTCTTCTTCCATTGTCTTCGGGTGAATTAGATCTCCTTTTAGGGATCCGTGTTTCCGGGTGATGGTTGTTCCCTGCTGGGACTTTGTTTAGCTCAGGGTTTTCCGGAGCTGGGTAGGCTTAGTGCTTTTCTCTTCCATGTGTCCTCTGCTTGTGCGAAGGTGATAGGGAGCTAATCCTGCTAGTAGGATTTTTTTTTACCTCAAGGTATCCCTTGGTTGTCCTGAGGCTCTGAGAAGTATCTTCATACGACTTCTAGCTTTGCTCCTTGGAGCGTTGGACTTAAGCTACGGGTGGTTCCTTCCTTTGGTCGGGGCTTTCGAGTTCTTCTCGCTATCCGGATTCTCTGGATATGCATTCATACCCTTGTGTATGGCTTTTTGGCCAGTTGGGGTGTTTAGTTCTAGGGTAAGGTTTGCCTGAACTATTAGGTGTCCGGGCCTGTTTTTCTCCCTGAGACTTCCAGTTGCTGAAGCTTTTCTTGGCCTTTTTTCCTGACCCAGTCTTGGGTGGTTCTGGAATCTTGGATCTCAGGGCTGGTCGGGGTGTTCCACGGTAGTGGGAACTTGGGCTGTTAACTTGCTCCATCTACCTAACCTGGTCATGGTTGGCCAGGTTTTCTGAGTATTTTTTACTCTTTGCCACAGAGTAGCCCATGTCATCTGGTGGTTAGCCGTGTGGCTTGAGCCTCAAGGGTAGTTGGTTCTTACCCAGGCGCTGGATGTCCAATTTCTGGTGCGCCTTAGGGTTGCATTCCCCTGGTCAGCTTTTCAGTGTTCCCGTGGACATGGGTTGGCTGTGCCTCTGCTTGGCAAGCTACTTGTAGGGGGGTCCTTTTCTAGGACATCTGTGTTGGGAATTTCTCTTCCAATTAGCCAGTGTCTTTGGGCCTTGAGGACACTTGTTGCCCTTCCGGCATCATCCCTTTTCTTTAGAGGATATTTTCCTCCCTATGGAGATAGAGTCCTTGCTTGGGGCTTCTCCTGGATCTGGATGGGAGTCGGAAAGGTGGGATTGGTTCTTGCTGGCTCCAAGCAGACTTGTTAGGCCTTTATTTTGATAGATCCTTAAGTCTATGGCCTTGTTGTCTGTTTTCAGAGTCGTCTTGTACTCTGTGGGGGTGGCTGTGCTATCCATACGCTTGTTCCTGTACCTGTTTTGGGATTCTTTTGTTCTCCTGTCTTGGATCCCTGAGGCTGGGTGTGGGTCTGCAGGTCAGGATGGCCGAGTGGTCTAAGGCGCTGCGTTCGGGTTGCAGTCTCCTCTGGATTTGTGAGCTTTGTTTAATCTATCCTGTTAGCTTAGTCTGCTAGGGTATAGATTTTCCTTTCAACTTGCTCCATTGATTCAGAAAAGGGTTTACTCTTCCTTCGAGTTCTGAGGGTATACTCTCCTTCTCGGGGGGCCTCGATTGAGGTTTTGTGTTCCCCTTTTTAGGGACCTCTGTGTAGGTCCAGCAACTTAGGTTATCAACACAACACACAGAAAACCTGGCACTCGCCAGCAGATTCACAGTAAACCTGTGAATCTGTAAACAAAACTGGGGGAAGTCAGTTACATTTGGCGCCAATTGATCAAGCCCTGGACCACGACAAGGTCTCCCCCTTCCTGGGACCCTAAACCAGCACCCACACAATGCATTCTTCCAAACAAACCAACTGGGAACCTCCCAGGGTGACATAGGCTTTTGTAACCTCGCCTATGTAAATACAAAACACAGGAATGGACCGAACTCACAGACTGGACTGGGTACACATCCTAAGTCACAGCAAACTCCACAGCCCTGAACACTGACAGACAGCTGCAAAGTTCCCAGCAACCCAGGCAGTTAACCCCAGAGCAACCTGGGTGACAGATCCCCAGGAAAGCATTACAAACATTATCAACACAACACACAGAAAACCTGGCACTCGCCAGCAGATTCACAGTAATGTTTAAAAGCAAAACTGGGAGAAGTCAGTTACATTTGGCGCCATTTTCTATGTGTTGGGTTGATGTTTGTAATGCTTTCCTGCGGATCTGTCACCCAGGTTGCTCTGGGGTTAACTGCCTGGGTTGCTGGGAACTTTGCAGCAGTCTGTCAGTGTTCAGGGCTGTGGAGTTTGCTGTGACTTAGGATGTGTACCCAGTCCCGTCTGTGAGTGCGGTCCATTCCAGCAACTTAGGTTGCCTGGAGCGTGCCCTCTGGGGATTGCTTTTGCTGTCTTTTTTTTTTTATTGCTTGACTGCTTCTTCCTCGCAAGTACCTTCTGTGTCGTCCTGTTATGGACTCTGTGTTCTAACAATCTTGGGGTTCTTCAACTGGGTGTATTACACACTTTTTCATGGTCGAATGCTTTGGTATTCTATGGTCAGGCACTGAGAGGACTTTGCCTTTTCAGTTGCATTCTGTGCTTGCAAGATGTTGGAGAGACGTCTGTTCTGTTTCTGTGCCCGGTCTTATCCCGGGTTTTTTGCTTTGTATAGGCGTGGCCTCCTTTCCCTGTTTGGGTCCCTTTGGGTCTCTGTGAGCTGGGCTTACTCGTGGAGGTGTTCTTTTTTGTTTTAGGAGACCTTTCGGTTTCCTTGGTTCTCCTTTGCCTTGTTCCCTTGGGGGTTTCGGCTGGTGTCTCCATTTGTGGAGATGAGCGATGGGGGACTGTTAGTTGGGCGATGGTGTCTCCTGGAGGACTGTTGGCTCAGTCGAGTCAGTTTGCGGTCTCTAGTTAGGCTTCTGGACTAACTGCGAGTCAGTGTCATTGGGGCTTTTCCTCTTAAAATTTTCTCGGCTTCGGATGAAGCAGGGTTTTTAATTGGGTAGAGGTTCAGGTCTGGTGCCCTCAGTATTGGCCACCTATTGTACCCTCCCGTCTTGGCATTCAGTGTCCTCTATAGCTTGGGTGTTGTTTTCCCAAAAGTAATGAATGCAGTTGTGGACTCTTTCCATTTAAGAAGAAAAACATAAGTTATGCTTACCTGATAATTTCCTTTTCCTCTGATGGAAAGAATCCACAGCTCCCCGCCCATAATTTATGTGGGGCGTCCTTATTATTCTTCTGGCACCTTTCACCCTGATATTTCTTCTACTGTTCCTTGTTCCTTTGCAGAATGACTGGGGGATGAGGGGAGTGGGAGGAGTATTTAAGCCTTTGGCTGTGTTTTCTTTGCCTCCTGGTGGCCAGGTTCTTATTTCCCAAAAGTAATGAATGCAGCTGTGGACTCTCTCCATCAGAAGAAACGGAAATTATCAGGTAAGTATAATTTATGTTTCTTCTACAAGATACGATGAGTCCACGGATTCATCCTTGTGGGATATTATCCTCCTGCTAACAGGAAGTGGCAAAGAGCACCACAGCAGAGCTTTATATATAGCTCCTCCCTTCTCTCCACCCCCAGTCATTCTCTTTGCCTATACTAGTAATAGGAAGAGGTAAAGTGAAAGAGGTGTTAAAATGATAGTTTCTCTTGTTAAGTGTATCCAGTCCACGGATCATCCATTACTTATGGGATATTCTCCTTCCCAACAGGAAGTTGCAAGAGAATCACCCACAGCAGAGCTGCTATATAGCTCCTCCCCTAACTGTCATATCCAGTCATTCTCTTGCAAGCCTCAACCAAGATGGAGGTTGTAAGAGGAGTGTGGTGTTTTATACTTAGTTTATTCTTCAATCAAAGTTTGTTATTTTTAAATGGTGCCGGAGTGTACTGTTTATCTCAGGCAGTATTTAGAAGAAGAATCTGCCTGCGTTTTCTATGATCTTAGCAGAAGTAACTAAGAATTATGGCTGTTCTCACATATTCTGAGGAGTGAGGTAACTTCAGAGAGGGAATGGCGTGCAGGTTTTCCTGCAATAAGGTGCAGTTAATATTTTTCTAGGGATGGAATTTGCTAGAAAATGCTGCTGATACCGAACTAATGTAAGTAAAGCCTTAAATGCAGTGAGAGCTACTGGTATCAGGCTTATTAATAGAGATGCATACTCTTATAAAAATGTAATATAAAACGTTTGCTGGCATGTTTAATCGTTTTTATATGTATTTGGTGATAAAACTTATTGGGGCCTAGTTTTTTTTCCACATGGCTGGCTTGAATTTGGCCTAGAAACAGTTTCCTTAGGCTTTCCACTGTTGTAATATGAGTCGGAGGGGCCTATTTTGCCGGTTTTTTGCACAGCAAAAATTACAGACACAGACATCCAGCTTCTTCCTGCATGATCCAGGACATCTCTGGAGGGCTCAAAAGGCTTCAAAGTCGTTTTTGAGGGAGGTAAAAAGCCACAGTAGAGCTGTGGCAGTTGTTGTGACTGTTTAAAAAAAAAAAAAAAACATTTTTGTCTTTTATTATTCCGTTTTGGGTATTAAGGGGTTAATCATCCATTTGCAAGTGGGTGCAATGCTCTGCTATCTTGTTACATACACTGTAAAAATTTCGTTAGTGTAACTGCCTTTTTTCACTGTTATTTCAAATTTTGACAAAATTTGTGTTTCTTAAAGGTGCAGTAACGTTTTTTATGTTGCTTGTAAACTTGTTTAAAGTGTTTTCCAAGCTTGCTAGTCTCATTGCTAGTCTGTTTAAACATGTCTGACACAGAGGAAACTACTTGTTCATTATGTTTGAAAGCCATGGTGGAGCCCCATAGGAGAATGTGTACTAAATGTATTGATTTCACCTTAAACAGTAAAGATCAGTCTTTAACTATAAAAGAAATATCACCAGTAGATTCTGACGAGGGGGAAGTTATGCCGACTAACTCTCCCCACGTGTCAGACCCTTCGCCTCCCGCTCAGGGGATGCATGCTAATATGGCGCCAATGGCTGCAATCATGAATAATACCCTGTCAGAGGTATTATCCAGGTTGCCTGAATTAAGAGGCAAGCGCGATTGCTCTGGGGTTAGGAGAAAGAGACAGAGCGCGCAGATGCTGTAAGGGCCATGTCTGATACTGCGTCACAATATGCAGATCATGAGGACGGAGAGCTTCAGTCTGTGGGTGACATCTCTGATTCGGGGAAACCTGATTCAGAGATTTCTAATTTTAAATTTAAGCTTGAGAACCTCCGTGTGTTGCTTGGGGAGGTATTAGCTGCTCTGAATGACTGTAACACAGTTGCAGTACCAGAGAAATTGTGTAGGCTGGATAAATACTATGCGGTACCGGTGTGTACTGATGTTTTTCCTATACCTAAAAGGCTTACAGAAATTATTAGCAAGGAGTGGGATAGACCGGGGGTGCCTTTTTCCCCACCTCCTATATTTAGAAAAATGTTTCCAATAGACGCCACTACACGGGACTTATGGCAGACGGTCCCTAAGGTGGAGGGAGCAGTTTCTACTTTAGCAAACCGTACTACTATCCCGGTTGAGGACAGTTGTGCTTTTTCACATCCAATGGATAAAAAATTGGAGGGTTACCTTAAGAAAATGTTTATTCAACAAGGTTTTATTTTACAGCCCCTTGCATGCATTGCGCCTGTCACGGCCGAGGCGGCATTCTGGTTTGAGGCTCTGGAAGAGGCCATCCATACAGCTCCATTGACTGAAATTATTGACAAGCTTAGAACACTTAAGCTAGCTAACTCATTTGTTTCTGATGCCATTGTTCATTTGACTAAACTAACGGCTAAGAATTCCGGATTCGCCATCCAATCGCATAGGGCGCTATGGCTTAAATCCTGGTCAGCTGACGTGACTTCGAAGTCTAAATTACTCAACATTCCTTTCAAGGGGCAGACATTATTCGGGCCTGGTTTGAAGGAAATTATTGCTGACATTTACTGGAGGTAAGGGTCACACCCTTCCTCAGGACAGGGCCAAAGCAAAGGCTAAACAGTCTAATTTTCGTGCCTTTCGAAATTTCAAGGCAGGTGCATCATCAACTTCCTCCGCTTCAAAACAAGAAGGAACTTTTGCTCAATCTAAGCGCTGAGTCAGTGGAATGGGGATTACACAGATTTGTCCCCTCTGCTAAATCTGGATCAAGAGACCAGAGATTCTCTTCTCTGGTGGTTGTCTCGGGTACACCTGTCCAAGGGTATAACCTTTCGCAGGCCAGATTGGACAATTGTAACAACAGATGCCAGCCTTCTAGGTTGGGGTGCAGTCTGGAATTCCCTGAAGGCACAGGGATTGTGGACTCAGGAGGAGAAACTCCTTCCAATAAATATTCTGGAGTTAAGAGCGATATTCAATGCTCTTCTGGCTTGGCCTCGGTTAGCAACACTGAGGTTCATCAGATTTCAGTCGGACAACATCACGACTGTGGCTTACATCAACCATCAAGGGGGAACCAGGAGTTCCCTAGCGATGTTAGAAGTCTCAAAAATAATTCGCTGGGCAGAGTACCACTCTTGCCACCTGTCAGCAATCCATATCCCAGGCGTGGAGAACTGGGAGGCGGATTTTCTAAGTCGTCAGACTTTCCATCCGGGGGAGTGGGAACTCCATCCGGAGGTGTTTGCTCAGTTGATTCATCGTTGGGGCAAACCAGAGTTGGATCTCATGGCGTCTCGCCAGAACGCCAAGCTTCCTTGTTACGGATCCAGGTCCAGGGACCCAGAAGCGACGCTGATAGATGCTCTAGCAGCGCCTTGGTTCTTCAACCTGGCTTATGTGTTTCCACCGTTTCCTCTGCTCCCTCGATTGATTGCCAAAATCAAACAGGAGAGAGCATCGGTGATTCTGATAGCACCTGCGTGGCCACGCAGGACTTGGTATGCAGACCTAGTGGACATGTCATCCTTTCCACCATGGACTCTGCCTCTAAGACAGGACCTTCTGATACAAGGTCCTTTCAATCATCCAAATCTAATTTCTCTGAGACTGACTGCATGGAGATTGAATGCTTGATTCTATCAAAGCGTGGCTTCTCCGAGTCAGTCATTGATACTTTAATACAGGCACGAAAGCCTGTTACCAGGAAAATCTACCACAAGATAAGGAGTAAATATCTTTGTTGGTGTGAATCCAAGAATTACTCATGGAGTAAGGTTAGGATTCCTAGAATATTGTCTTTTCTCCAAGAGGGCTTGGACAAAGGATTATCAGCTAGTTCCTTAAAGGGACAGATTTCTGCTCTGTCTATTCTTTTGCACAAGCGTCTGGCAGAGGTTCCAGACGTCCAGGCATTTTGCCAGGCTTTGGTTAGAATTAAGCCTGTGTTTAAACCTGTTGCTCCCCCGTGGAGCTTAAACTTGGTTCTTAAGGTTCTTCAAGGAGTTCCGTTTGAACCCCTTCATTCCATTGATATTAAACTTTTATCTTGGAAAGTTCTGTTTTTGATGGCTATTTCCTCGGCTCGGAGAGTCTCTGAGCTATCTGCCTTACAATGTGATTCTCCTTATCGGATTTTTCATGCAGATAAGGTAGTCCTGCGTACCAAACTTGGGTTTTTACCTAAGGTGGTTTCTAACAAGAATATCAATCAAGAGATTGTTGTTCCATCATTGTGTCCTAATCCTTCTTCAAAGAAGGAACGTCTTTTACATAATCTGGACGTAGTCCGTGCCTTGAGGTTTTACTTACAAGCTACTAAAGATTTTCGTCAAACATCTACCCTGTTTGTCGTTTACTCTGGACAGAGGAGAGGTCAAAAAGCTTCGGCAACCTCTCTTTCCTTTTGACTTCGGAGCATAATACGCCTAGCTTATGAGACTGCTGGACAGCAGCTCCCTGAAAGGATTACAGCTCATTCTACTAGAGCTGTGGCTTCCACCTGGGCCTTTAAAAATGAGGCCTCTGTTGAACAGATTTGCAAGGCTGCAACTTGGTCTTCTCTTCATACTTTTTCCAAATTTTACAAATTTGACACTTTTGCTTCTTCGGAGGCTGTTTTTGGGAGAAAGGTTCTTCAGGCAGTGGTTCCTTCCGCTTAATCCTGCCTTGTCCCTCCCATCATCCGTGTACTTTAGCTTTGGTATTGGTATCCCATAACTAATGGATGATCCGTGGACTGGATACACTTAACAAGAGAAAACATAATTTATGCTTACCTGATAAATTTATTTCTCTTGTAGTGTATCCAGTCCACGGCCCGCCCTGTCCTTTTAAGGCAGGTCTAAATTTTAATTAAACTACAGTCACCACTGCACCCTATGGTTTCTCCTTTCTCTGTTTGTTTTCGGTCGAATGACTGGATATGACAGTTAGGGGAGGAGCTATATATCAGCTCTGCTGTGGGTGATCCTCTTGCAACATCCTGTTGGGAAGGAGAATATCCCATAAGTAATGGATGATCCGTGGACTGGATACACTACAAGAGAAATAAATTTATCAGGTAAGCATAAATTATGTTTTTTAGTTTCTTCAATCAAGAACGGTTTTTATTGCATAACGTTTATATAGCTGGTTGTTGTACATTGTGCTGGGGGTTCACATGGCGTTAATCATACATTTTATGAATGCTTATCCACATGGCTAGTTTTACACCGCTTTACATGCGGTTGTTTAGGCTGAGAGTACATCGTACATGATGGGCGGGGCCTATTTTCGCGCCTCAGATGCTCAGTTAGTTTGTCAAGAAGGACAGCAAACTTCAGCTTCGGTTGGGCTCAAACTGAGTGATTGTCTACCGGAGTGATATTGATCAGTTTGTCAGATCCCTGGGGGCAGGTGTTTGATTAAGTTTTTTCATTAACGGTTTTGTGTTAAATTAATCATTTAGGAGGTTTAATTTTCCCTTGCTTGTGGTGCAATATCCGACTGCAATTTAGGATAGGAATACCTTAAAATTGAACGTTTGTTATAATTTTTAAGCAGATTTGAAAAAATTGTGCGTTTTTTTATTCTTAAAGGCGCAGTACTCGTTTTTCCAAAATTTTGTTTTACTCAATAAATAAAGTGTTTAGCGACTTTTGTGGTTATTACTAGCCTGTTCAACATGTCTGACATTGAGGAAAGTCAATGCTCTATGTGTTTAGAAGCCATTGTGGAACCCCCTCTTACATTGTGTCCTTCTTGTACTGAAAGGGCCTTACACTGTAAAGAACATATTTTAGGTGAGAAAAGTATGTCTAAGGATGGTTCTCAGAAGAGAATCAGGATATGCCATCCAATTCTCCCCAAGTGTCACAACCTTTAACGCCCACTCAAGCGACGCCAAGTACTTCTAGTGCGTCTAATTATTTTACTCTGCAAGATATGGCTGCAGTTATGTCTACTACCCTTACAGAGGTATTATCTAAACTGCCAGTTTTACAGGGGAAACGCAGTAGGCCAGGTATTAAGGTAAATACTGAACCCTCTGAGGCCTTATTGGCCATTTCCGATGTACCCTCACAGTGTTCTGATTTGGGTGTCGGGGAATTGCTGTCTGAGGGGGAACTTTCAGACTCAGGAAATGTGTTGCCCCAGACAGATTTGGACGCGAGGTCCTTGAAATTTAGGCTTGAACACCTCCGCCTGTTACTTCGGGAGGTTTTAGCGACTCTGGATGATTGTGACCCTATTGTGATACCACCAGAGAAATTGTGTAAGATGGACAAATATCTATACACACTGGCACATTTTATCCAGTGAAACGTCCCTAACAGGATGTATATCTCAATATCCATTATTGACTGCAAAAAGAGCACCAAATTTGAGGGACAGATTAGTACACAGTGAATACAAAAGAGGGTCAACCACAAATTGGTTAGTGTCAGCACGCAACCAAGTAGGATCTGTACCTTGTGGCCATTGTGTTTACTGCATATATGGTAAGAGAGGGACTAGTTTCTTCTGTTAAGTGTGATCAGTCCACGGGTCATCATTACTTCTGGGATATTACTCCTCCCCAACAGGAAGTGCAAGAGGATTCACCCAGCAGAGCTGCATATAGCTCCTCCCCTCTACGTCACTCCCAGTCATTCTCTTGCACCCAACGACTAGATAGGATGTGTGAGAGGACTATGGTGATTATACTTAGTTTTATATCTTCAATCAAAAGTTTGTTATTTTAAAATAGCACCGGAGTGTGTTATTATCTCTCTGGCAGAGTTTGAAGAAGAATCTACCAGAGTTTTTGTTATGATTTTAGCCGGAGTAGTTAAGATCATATTGCTGTTTCTCGGCCATCTGAGGAGAGGTAAACTTCAGATCAGGGGACAGCGGGCAGATGAATCTGCATAGAGGTATGTAGCAGTTTTTATTTTCTGACAATGGAATTGATGAGAAAATCCTGCCATACCGATATAATGTCATGTATGTATACTTTACACTTCAGTATTCTGGGGAATGGTACTTCACTAGAATTACACTGTAAGAAATACATAAAGCTGTTTAATAACTAGAGATTATGTTTAACGTTTTTGCTGGAATGTAAAATCGTTTTCATTTGCTGAGGTACTGAGTGAATAAATGTTTGGGCACTATTTTTCCACTTGGCAGTTGCTTAATCTGTTTTCTGACAGTTTCTGTTCTCCCTCACTGCTGTGTGTGAGGGGGAGGGGCCGTTTTTTGGCGCTTTTACTATGCATCAAATATTTCAGTCAGCAACTCATTGTATTCCCTGCATGATCCGGTTCATCTCTACAGAGCTCAGGGGTCTTCAAAACTTATTTTGAGGGAGGTAATTTCTCTCAGCAGAGCTGTGAGAATTATAGTTTGACTGAGATAAAAAACGTTTATTCTGTAATTTGTTTCACTGCTTTCAGAATTTGTTATCTTTGCTAATGGGATTAAACCTTTGCTAAAGTTGTGTTGTTTACAAGGATTGAGGCTATAACTGTTTCAATTTATTAATTTTCAACTGTCATAAATCTTCTGTGCTTCTTAAAGGCACAGTACGTTTTAATATTATTCTAATTGAATTGTATTTCCAAGTTGCAAGTTTATTTGCTAGTGTGTTAAACATGTCTGATTCAGAGGATGATACCTGTGTCATTTGTTGCAATGCCAAAGTGGAGCCCAATAGAAATTTATGTACTAACTGTATTGATGCTACTTTAAATAAAAGTCAATCTGTACAAATTGAACAAATTTCACCAAACAACGAGGGGAGAGTTATGCCGACTAACTCGCCTCACGTGTCAGTACCTACATCTCCCGCTCAGAGGGAGGTGCGTGATATTGTAGCGCCGAGTACATCTGGGCGGCCATTACAAATCACATTACAGGATATGGCTACTGTTATGACTGAGGTTTTGGCTAAATTACCAGAACTAAGAGGTAAGCGTGATCACTCTGGGGTGAGAACAGAGTGCGCTGATAATATTAGGGCCATGTCAGACACTGCGTCACAGGTGGCAGAACATGAGGACGGAGAACTTCATTCTGTGGGTGACGGTTCTGATCCAAACAGACTGGATTCAGATATTTCAAATTTTAAATTTAAACTGGAAAACCTCCGTGTATTACTAGGGGAGGTATTAGCAGCTCTGAATGATTGTAACACAGTTGCAATACCAGAGAAAATGTGTAGGTTGGATAAATATTTTGCGGTACCGACGAGTACTGAGGTTTTTCCTATACCTAAGAGACTTACTGAAATTGTTACTAAGGAGTGGGATAGACCCGGTGTGCCGTTCTCACCCCCTCCGATATTTAGAAAAATGTTTCCAATAGACGCCACCACAAGGGACTTATGGCAAACTGTCCCTATGGTGGAGGGAGCAGTTTCTACCTTAGCTAAGCGTACCACTATCCCGGTGGAGGATAGCTGTGCTTTTTCAGATCCAATGGATAAAAAGTTAGAGGGTTACCTTAAGAAAATGTTTGTTCAACAAGGTTTTATATTGCAACCCCTTGCATGCATTGCGCCGATCACGGCTGCAGCGGCATTCTGGATTGAGTCTCTGGAAGAGAACATTGGTTCAGCTACTCTGGACGACATTACGGACAGGCTTAGAGTCCTTAAACTAGCTAATTCTTTCATTTCGGAGGCCGTAGTACATCTTACTAAACTTACGGCGAAAAATTCAGGATTCGCCATTCAGGCACGCAGGGCGCTGTGGCTAAAATCCTGGTCAGCTGATGTTACTTCTAAGTCTAAATTGCTTAATATACCTTTCAAAGGGCAGACCTTATTCGGGCCCGGGTTGAAAGAGATTATCGCTGACATTACAGGAGGTAAAGGCCATGCCCTGCCTCAGGACAAAGCCAAGACTAGACAGTCTAATTTTCGTTCCTTTCGTAATTTCAAAGCAGGAGCAGCATCAACTTCCTCTGCACTAAAACAGGAAGGAGCTGTTGCTCGCTACAGACAAGGCTGGAAACCTAACCAGTCCTGGAACAAGGGCAAGCAGACTAGGAAACCTGCTGCTGCCCCTAAAACAGCATGAATTGAGGGCCCCCGATCCGGGATCGGATCTAGTGGGGGGCAGACTTTCTCTCTTCGCCCAGGCTTGGGCAAGAGATGTTCAGGATCCCTGGGCGCTAGAGATAATATCTCAGGGATACCTACTGGACTTCAAATACTCTCCTCCAAGAGAGAGATTTCATCTGTCAAGATTGTCAACAATCCAGACAAAGAAAGAGGCGTTTCTACGCTGCGTACAAGAGCTCTTGGTAATGAGAGTAATCCATCCAGTTCCACGATCGAAACAGGGACAGGGGTTTTACTCAAATCTGTTTGTGGTTCCCAAAAAAGAGGGAACTTTCAGACCAATCCTGGACTTAAAGATCCTAAACAAATTCCTAAGAGTTCCATCGTTCAAGATGGAGACTATTCGGACAATTTTACCTATGATCCAAGAGGGTCAGTACATGACCACTGTAGATTTAAAAGATGCTTACCTTCACATACCGATTCACAAAGATCATTATCGGTACCTAAGGTTTGCCTTCCTAGACAGGCATTACCAGTTTGTGGCTCTTCCATTCGGATTGGCTACAGCTCCAAGAATCTTCACAAAGGTTCTGGGTGCTCTTCTGGCGGTACTAAGACCGCGGGGAATCTCGGTAGCTCCTTACCTAGACGACATTCTGATACAAGCTTCAAGCTTTCAAACTGCCAAGTCTCATACAGAGTTAGTGCTGGCATTTCTAAGGTCACATGGATGGAAGGTGAACGAAAAGAAAAGTTCACTCGTTCCACTCACAAGAGTTCCCTTCCTGGGGACTCTTATAGATTCTGTAGAAATGAAGATTTACCTGACAGAGGACAGGCTAACAAGACTTCAAAGTGCTTGCCGCACCCTTCATTCCATTCAACACCCGTCAGTGGCTCAATGCATGGAGGTAATCGGCTTAATGGTAGCGGCAATGGACATAGTACCCTTTGCACGCTTACACCTCAGACCACTGCAACTGTGCATGCTAAGTCAGTGGAATGGGGATTACTCAGACTTATCCCCTTCTCTGAATCTGGATCAAGAGACCAGAAATTCTCTTCTATGGTGGCTTTCTCGGCCACATCTGTCCAGGGGGATGCCATTCAGCAGACCAGACTGGACAATTGTAACAACAGACGCCAGCCTTCTAGGTTGGGGTGCCGTCTGGAATTCTCTGAAGGCTCAGGGACAATGGAGTCAGGAGGAGAGTCTCCTGCCAATAAACATTCTGGAATTGAGAGCAGTTCTCAATGCCCTCCTGGCTTGGCCCCAGTTGACAACTCGGGGGTTCATCAGGTTTCAGTCGGACAACATCACGACTGTAGCTTACATCAACCATCAGGGAGGGACAAGAAGCTCCCTAGCTATGATGGAAGTATCAAAGATAATTCGCTGGGCAGAGTCTCACTCTTGCCACCTGTCAGCAATCCACATCCCGGGAGTGGAGAACTGGGAGGTGGATTTCTTAAGTCGTCAGACTTTTCATCCGGGGGAGTGGGAACTTCATCCGGAGGTCTTTGCCCAAATACTTCGACGTTGGGGCAAACCAGAGATAGATCTCATGGCGTCTCGACAGAACGCCAAGCTTCCTCGTTACGGGTCCAGATCCAGGGATCCAGGAGCAGTCCTGATAGATGCTCTGACAGCACCTTGGGACTTCAGGATGGCTTACGTGTTTCCACCCTTCCCGTTGCTTCCTCGATTGATTGCCAGAATCAAACAAGAGAGAGCATCAGTGATTCTAATAGCACCTGCGTGGCCACGCAGGACTTGGTATGCAGACCTGGTGGACATGTCATCCTGTCCACCTTGGTCTCTACCTCTGAAACAGGACCTTCTGATTCAGGGTCCCTTCAAACATCAAAATCTAACTTCTCTGAAGCTGACTGCTTGGAAATTGAACGCTTGATTTTATCAAGACGTGGGTTTTCTGAGTCAGTTATTGATACCTTAATACAGGCTAGGAAACCTGTTACCAGAAAGATTTACCATAAGATATGGCGTAAATACCTATATTGGTGTGAATCCAAAGGTTACTCTTGGAGTAAGGTTAGGATTCCTAGGATATTGTCTTTTCTACAAGAAGGTTTAGAAAAGGGTTTATCTGCTAGTTCATTAAAGGGACAGATCTCAGCTCTGTCCATTCTGTTACACAAACGTCTGTCAGAAGTTCCTGACGTCCAGGCTTTTTGTCAGGCTTTGGCCAGGATTAAGCCTGTGTTTAAAACTGTTGCTCCACCATGGAGTTTAAACCTTGTTCTTAATGTTTTACAGGGCGTTCCGTTTGAACCCCTTCATTCCATTGATATAAAGTTGTTATCTTGGAAAGTTCTATTTTTAATGGCTATTTCCTCGGCTCGAAGAGTCTCTGAATTATCAGCCTTACATTGTGATTCTCCTTATTTGATTTTTCAATCGGATAAGGTAGTCCTGCGTACTAAACCTGGGTTCTTACCTAAGGTAGTTACTAACAGGAATATCAATCAAGAGATTGTTGTTCCTTCTTTATGCCCAAATCCTTCTTCAAAGAAGGAACGTCTACTGCACAACCTGGATGTAGTCCGTGCTCTAAAATTTTACTTACAGGCAACTAAGGAATTTCGACAAACGTCTTCTCTGTTTGTCATTTACTCTGGGCAGAGGAGAGGTCAAAAAGCTTCCGCTACCTCTCTTTCTTTTTGGCTTCGTAGCATAATTCGTTTAGCTTATGAGACTGCTGGACAGCAGCCTCCTGAAAGAATTACAGCTCATTCTACTAGAGCTGTGGCTTCCACTTGGGCCTTCAAGAATGAGGCCTCTGTTGAACAGATTTACAAGGCTGCAACTTGGTCTTCGCTTCATACTTTTTCCAAATTTTACAAATTTGACACTTTTGCTTCATCGGAGGCTATTTTTGGGAGAAAGGTTCTTCAGGCAGTGGTTCCTTCTGTATAAAGAGCCTGCCTATCCCTCCCGTCATCCGTGTACTTTTGCTTTGGTATTGGTATCCCAGAAGTAATGATGACCCGTGGACTGATCACACTTAACAGAAGAAAACATAATTTATGCTTACCTGATAAATTCCTTTCTTCTGTAGTGTGATCAGTCCACGGCCCGCCCTGTTTTTAAGGCAGGTAAATATTTTTTAATTTATACTCCAGTCACCACTTCACCCTTGGCTTTTCCTTTCCCGTTGGTCCTTGGTCGAATGACTGGGAGTGACGTAGAGGGGAGGAGCTATATGCAGCTCTGCTGGGTGAATCCTCTTGCACTTCCTGTTGGGGAGGAGTAATATCCCAGAAGTAATGATGACCCGTGGACTGATCACACTACAGAAGAAAGGAATTTATCAGGTAAGCATAAATTATGTTTTTTGCACACCAACAAGTAAAAAAGTGAATTATGTTAGAGATAGAATATCATGTACCTCAAAGAATGTGATCTATTTACTAAACTGCCCGTGTCCAAAGTTCTATGTTGGTAAAACAACCAGAGAACTAAAGAACAGGATACGTGAGCACAGAGATGACATTAAAAACAACGATAAAGATAGTCCCGTTGCTAGACCTTTTCAATCTTGTCATAACTTTATAGATTAAATACTCTTAACCCTATAGGTTTAAATGAAAAAGTAGAATTCTCTAGCTTTTTATAGATATATTTTTTTGATCTTTCAACAAACGATAGAACATAGATGTAAGCAATATTAAATCTTCTTTATGTGCATATGTGGAGGAGTAAAATAAGACTCTAGTTGAAATATAGTTTGAACTTGAATGTTTGGATGTTTCCTTAAGAGAAGCTTACTATCCCTTTAATTAAAAATGCATTGAATTTGTGATAGGATATAATATTGGTCCATAACACAATACAAGAGTAATAGAGGTTTAATGTTTTGAAATGTTCCAAAATTTAGATGTTGATAGAAATAAAAAATAATGAAAAATATCAATGAAAAGAGAAAAAATTAACCTATGTTTCTCCAACATTGGTGTGTCCGGTCCACGGCGTCATCCATTACTTGTGGGATATTCTCCTCCCCTACAGGGAAAGGCAAGGAGAGCACACAGCAAGAGCTGTCCATATAGCTCCCCCTCTGGCTCCGCCCCCCAGTCATTCTCCTTGCCGCTCTGAACAAGTAGCATCTCCACGGGGATGGTGAGGAGTTTGTGGTGTTAGTTGTAGTTTTTTATTTCTTCTATCAAGAGTTTGTTATTTTAAAATAGTGCTGGTATGTACTATTTACTCTGAAACAGAAAGAGATGAAGAGTTCTGTTTAAAAGAGGAGTATGATTTTAGCAGCAGTAACTAAAATCAGTTGCTGTTCCCACGCAGGACTGTTGAGCTGAGAGAACTTCAGTTGGGGGGAACAGTTTGCAGACTTTTCTGCTCAAGGTATGACTAGCCATTTTCTAACAAGACTGTGTAATGCTGGAAGGCTGTCATTTTTCCCTCATGGGGATCGGTAAGCCATTTTCTTAGACTTAGAAAGAATAAAGGGCTTATTATTGGCTATTAACTGGTGGACACTCTTAAGGGCTAAATCGATTGTTTATTTAAGTTTTTATTTAAAGTTTGAAGTGGATTTCACACTTTTATTATTTGGGGAACGTTTTTTTATCACCAGGCACTAGTTAAGACACCTTCCCAGTCAGGAAGGGCCTTTCACTGTATTAGGCAGAGCCTCATTTTCGCGCCATTATTGCACAGTTTCTTTTAAGTACAGTGCATGCAGATGCATGTGAGAGGGTCTGGTGTCCACTGAAAAAGTTCCTAGAAAGCTTGAAATACCCCCCTGGGATAGTTGAAGTCACAACAAAGGCTGTGGCTGGGACTGTAGTGGGGTTAAAATTGCAAACGGCTCCGGTTTCCACATTTTAAGGGGGGTTAAGGGTGCAATACTTTGAATGCATTAAGACACTGTGGTTAAAATTTGGTAAAGATTGGATAATTCCTTCATAGTTTTTCACATATTCAGTAATAAAGTGTGCCCTGTTTAACATTTAAAGAGACAGTAACGGTTTTGTTTTAAAACGGTTTTTGTACTTTATTAACCAGTTTAAGCCTGTTTAACATGTCTGTATCTTCTGATAGATCATGTTCTGTATGTATGGAAGCCAATGTGGTTCCCCCTTCAAATATATGTGATAATTGTGCCATAGCGTCCAAACACAGTAAGGACAGTATTGTCACAAATAGTAAGGTTGCCCAGGATGATTCCTCAGATGAAGGAAGTAGAGATAGTTCTACATCTTCTCCTTCTGTGTCTATACCAGTTATGCCCGCGCAGGCGACCCCTAGTACTTCTAGCGCGTCAATGCTTGTTACTATGCAACAATTGACGGCAGTAATGGATAACTCCATAGCTAATATTTTATCCAAAATGCCAGCATTTCAGAGAAAGCGCGATTGCTCTGTTTTAAACACTGTAGAGCAGGAGGGCGCTGATGATAATTTTTCTGTCATACCCTCACACCAGTCTGAAGTGGCAGTGAGGGAGGGTTTCTCAGATGGAGAAATTTCTGATACAGGAAGAATTTCTCAGCAGGCAGAACCTGACATTTAAATTTAAATCAGAGTATCCAGCGCATTACTTAAGGAGGTGCTATCTACTCTGGATGATTGTGACAATCTGGTCATCCCAGAAAACTTGTGCAAGATGGACAAGTTCCTAGAGGTCCCAGTGCACCCTGGTGCCTTTCCGATACCTAAACGGGTGGCGAACATAGTGAATAAGGAGTGGGAGAAGCCAGGCATACCTTTTTGTCCCTCCTCCTATATTTATGAAATTGTTCCCTATGGTCGACCCCAGGAAGGACATATGGCAAACAGTCCCTAAGGTCGAGGGGGCGGTTTCTACACTAGCCAAACGCACGACCATTCCCATTGAGGACAATTGTGCTTTCAAAGATCCTATGGATAAAAAATTGGAGGGTTTGCTTAAAAAGATTTTTGTACAGCAAGGTTACCTCCTTCAACCTATTTCGTGCATTATTCCTGTCACTACAGCGGCGTGGTTCTGGTTCGAGGAACTGGAAAAGTCGCTCAGTAGGGAGACTCCATATGAGGAAGTCATGGACAGAATTCACGCACTTAAGTTAGCTAATTCCTTTATTTTAGACGCCGCTTTGCAGTTAGCGAGATTAGCGGCGAAAAATTCAGGGTTTGCAATTGTGGCGCGCAGAGTGCTCTGGCTAAAGTCTTGGTCGGCGGATGTATCTTCCAAGACAAAATTGCTTAATATCCCTTTTAAAGGTAAGACCCTTTTCTCCAACATAGGTGTGTCCGGTCCACGGCGTCATCCTTACTTGTGGGATATTCTCTTCCCCAACAGGAAATGGCAAAGAGCCCAGCAAAGCTGGTCACATGATCCCTCCTAGGCTCCGCCTACCCCAGTCATTCTCTTTGCCGTTGCACAGGCAACATCTCCACGGAGATGGCTAAGAGTTTTTTGGTGTTTAAATGTAGTTTTTATCCTTCAATCAAGTGTTTGTTATTTTAAAATAGTGCTGGTATGTACTATTTACTCTGAAACAGAAAAGAGATGAAGATTTCTGTTTGTAAGAGGAAGATGATTTTAGCAAACGTTACTAAAATCGATTGCTGTTTCCACACAGGACTGTTGAGATGAAGTAACTTCAGTTGGGGGAAACAGTTTGCAGACTTTTCTGCTTGAGGTATGACTGGCCACATTTCTAACAAGACTTTGTAATGCTGGAAGGCTGTCATTTTCCCTATGGGGACCGGTAAGCCATTTTCTTAGTTTAAGTAAAAGAATAAAGGGCTTCATAAGGGCTTATAAAACTGGTAGACATTTTTCTGGGCTAAAACGATTACTTTTCTAAACATATTTGGCAGATTATAACTCTTATAGTTATTATAATCTTGGGGATTGTTTTAAAAAAACGGCAGGCACTGTATTGGACACCTTTTTCAGATGGGGGCCTTTTCTAGTCATAGGCAGAGCCTCATTTTCGCGCCACTAATGCGCAGTTGTTTTTGGAGAGCAAGGCATGCAGATGCATGTGTGAGGAGCTAGAACCACTGAAAAAGCTTATAGAAGGCGTCATTTGGTATCGTATTCCCCTCTGGGCTTGGTTGGGTCTCAGCAAAGCAGATTCCTGGGACTGTATAGGGGTTAAATGTAAAAACGGCTCCGGTTCCGTTATTTTAAGGGTTAAAGCTTTCAAATTTGGTGTGCAATACTTTTAAGGCTTTATGACACTGTGGTGAAAATTTGGTGAATTTTGAACAATTCCTTCATACTTTTTCACATATTCAGTAATAAAGTGTGTTCAGTTTAAAATTTAAAGTGACAGTAACGGTTTTATTTTAAAACGTTTTTTGTGCTTTGTTGACAAGTTTAAGCCTGTTTAACATGTCTGAACCATCAGATAAGCGATGTTCTATATGTATGAAAGCCAAGGTTTCTCCCCATTTAAATATATGTGATGATTGTGACATAGTGTCCAAAAAAAGTAGGGACAATGATGCCACAGATAATGATATTGCCCAAGATGATTCCTCAAATGAGGGGAGTAAGCATGGTACTGCATCATCCCCTTCTGTGTCTACACCAGTTTTGCCCTCACAAGAGGCCCCTAGTACATCTAGTGCGCCCATACTTATTACCATGCAACAATTAACGGCTGTAATGGATAATTCTATTGCTAACATTTTATCCAAAATGCCTACTTATCAGAGAAAGCGCGATTGCTCTGTTTTAAACACTCAAGAGCAAGAGGATGCTGATGATAACTGTTCTGACATACCCTCACACCAATCTGAAGGGGCCAGGAGGGAGGTTTTGTCTGAGGGAGAAATTTCAGATTCAGAAAAAAATTCTCAACAAGCTGAACCTGATGTTGTAACATTTAAATTTAAACTAGAACATCTCCGCGCACTGCTTAAGGAGGTATTATCTACTCTGGATGATTGTGACAATCTGGTCATTCCAGAGAAATTATGTAAGATGGACAAGTTCCTAGAGGTTCCGGTGCCCCCCGATGCTTTTCCTATACCCAAGCGGGTGGCGGACATAGTAAATAAGGAGTGGGAAAGGCCCGGCATACCTTTTGTTCCTCCCCCTATATTTAAGAAATTATTTCCTATAGTCGACCCCAGAAAGGACTTATGGCAGACAGTCCCCAAGGTCGAGGGGGCGGTTTCAACTCTAAACAAACGCACTACTATTCCTATAGAAGATAGTTGTGCTTTCAAAGATCCTATGGATAAAAAATTAGAGGGTTTGCTTAAAAAGATGTTTGTTCAGCAAGGTTACCTTCTACAACCAATTTCATGCATGGTTCCTGTCACTACAGCAGCGTGTTTCTGGTTCGAAGAACTAGAAAAGTCGCTCAATAAAGAATCTTCGTATGAGGAGGTTATGGACAGAGTTCAAGCACTAAAATTGGCTAACTCTTTTATTTTAGATGCCGCTTTGCAATTAGCTAGATTAGCGGCGAAAAATTCAGGGTTTGCTATCGTGGCGCGCAGAGCGCTTTGGCTAAAGTCTTGGTCAGCGGATGTGTCTTCCAAGACAAAATTGCTTAACATCCCTTTCAAGGGTAAAACACTGTTTGGTCCTGATTTGAAAGAGATTATTTCAGACATCACTGGGGGAAAGGGCCACGCCCTTCCTCAGGATAGGTCCTTTAAGGCTAAAAATAAGCCTAATTTTCGTCCCTTTCGCAGAAACGGACCAGCCTCTAATTCTACATCCTCTAAGCAAGAGGGTAATACTTCTCAACCCAAACCAGCCTGGAGACCGATGCAAGGCTGGAACAAGGGTAAGCAGGCCAAGAAGCCTGCCACAGCTACCAAAACAGCATGAAGGGATGGCCCCCGATCCGGGACCGGATCTGGTGGGGGGCAGACTTTCTCTCTTTGCTCAGGCTTGGGCAAGAGATGTTCAGGATCCTTGGGCACTAGAAATAGTTTCTCAGGGTTATCTCCTGGAATTCAAGTAACTACCCCCAAGGGGAAGGTTCCACAGGTCTCAATTATCTTCAAACCAAATAAAAAGACAGGCATTCTTACATTGTGTAGAAGACCTGTTAAAGATGGGAGTAATTCATCCAGTTCCAATAGGAGAACAAGGGATGGGGTTTTACTCCAACCTGTTCATAGTTCCCAAAAAAGAGGGAACATTCAGACCAATTTTAGATCTCAAGATCCTAAACAAATTTCTCAGGGTTCCATCGTTCAAAATGGAAACCATTCGAACGATCCTTCCTACCATCCAGGAAGGTCAATTTATGACCACGGTGGATTTAAAGGATGCGTACCTACATATTCCTATCCACAAGGAACATCATCAGTTCCTAAGGTTCGCTTTTCTGGACAAGCATTACCAGTTTGTGGCACTTCCTTTCGGATTAGCCACTGCTCCGAGAATTTTCACAAAGGTACTAGGGTCCCTTCTAGCAGTTCTAAGACCAAGGGGCATTGCAGTAGTACCTTACTTGGACGACATCCTGATTCAAGCGTCGTCTCTGTCAAATGCAAAGGCTCATACGGACATCGTTCTAGCCTTTCTCAGATCTCACGGATGGAAAATGAACATAGAAAAAAGTTCTCTGTCCCCGTCAACAAGAGTTCCCTTCTTGGGAACAATAATAGATTCCTTAGAAATGAGGATTTTTCTGACAGAGGTCAGAAAATCAAAACTTCTAAGCTCTTGTCAAGTTCTTCATTCTGTTCTTCATCCTTCCATAGCGCAGTGCATGGAAGTAATAGGATTGATGGTTGCAGCAATGGACATAGTTCCTTTTGCACGAATTCATCTAAGACCATTACAACTGTGCATGCTCAGACAGTGGAATGGGGATTATACAGACTTGTCTCCGACGATTCAAGTAGATCAAAGGACCAGAGATTCACTCCGTTGGTGGCTGATCCTGGACAACCTGTCCCAGGGAATGAGCTTCTGCAGACCAGAGTGGGTCATTGTCACGACCGACGCCAGTCTGGTGGGCTGGGGCGCGGTCTGGGAACCCCTGAAAGCTCAGGGTCTATGGTCTCGGGAAGAATCTCTTCTCCCGATAAACATTCTGGAACTGAGAGCGATATTCAATGCTCTCAAAGCTTGGCCTCATCTAGCAAAGGCCAAATTCATAAGGTTTCAATCAGACAACATGACGACTGTTGCATATATCAACCATCAGGGGGGAACAAGGAGTTCCCTGGCGATGGAGGAAGTGACCAAGATAATTCAATGGGCGGAGGATCACTCCTGCCACTTGTCTGCAATCCACATCCCAGGAGTGGAAAATTGGGAAGCGGATTTTCTGAGTCGTCAGACCTTCCATCCGGGGGAGTGGGAACTCCATCCGGAAATCTTTGCCCAAATAACTCAATTATGGGGCATTCCAGACATGGATCTGATGGCCTCTCGTCAGAACTTCAAGGTTCCTTGTTACGGGTCCAGATCCAGGGATCCCAAGGCGACTCTAGTGGATGCACTAGTAGCACCTTGGACCTTCAACCTAGCTTATGTATTCCCACCGTTTCCTCTCATTCCCAGGCTGGTAGCCAGGATCAATCAGGAGAGGGCTTCGGTGATCTTGATAGCTCCTGCGTGGCCACGCAGGACTTGGTATGCAGACCTGGTGAATATGTCATCAGCTCCACCATGGAAGCTACCTTTGAGACAGGACCTTCTTTTTCAAGGTCCATTCGAACATCCGAATCTGGTTTCCCTCCAACTGACTGCTTGGAGATTGAACGCTTGATTTCTCCAACATAGGTGTGTCCGGTCCACGGCGTCATCCTTACTTGTGGGATATTCTCTTCCCCAACAGGAAATGGCAAAGAGCCCAGCAAAGCTGGTCACATGATCCCTCCTAGGCTCCGCCTACCCCAGTCATTCTCTTTGCCGTTGTACAGGCAACATCTCCACGGAGATGGCTTAGAGTTTTTTAGTGTTTAACTGTAGTTTTTCATTATTCAATCAAGAGTTTGTTATTTTCAAATAGTGCTGGTACGTACTATTTACTCAGAAACAGAAAAGAGATGAAGAATTCTGTTTGTATGAGGAAAATGATTTTAGCAACCGTAACTAAAATCCATGGCTGTTCCACACAGGACTGTTGAGAGCAATTAACTTCAGTTGGGGGAACAGTTTGCAGTCTCTTGCTGCTTGAGGTATGACACATTCTAACAAGACGATGTAATGCTGGAAGCTGTCATTTTCCCTATGGGATCCGGTAAGCCATGTTTATTACGATTGTAAATAAGGGCTTCACAAGGGCTTATTTAAACTGTAGACTTTTTTTGGGCTAAATCGATTGATATTAACACTTATTTAGCCTTGAGGAATCATTTATTCTGGGTATTTTGATTTAATAATATCGGCAGGCACTGTTTTAGACACCTTATTCTTTAGGGGCTTTCCCAAAGCATAGGCAGAGTCTCATTTTCGCGCCGGTGTTGCGCACTTGTTTTTGAGAGGCATGGCATGCAGTCGCATGTGAGAGGAGCTCTGATACTTATAAAAGACTTCTGAAGGCGTCATTTGGTATCGTATTCCCCTTTGGGTTTGGTTGGGTCTCAGCAAAGCAGATACCAGGGACTGTAAAGGGGTTTAAAGCTTAAAACGGCTCCGGTTCCGTTATTTTAAGGGTTAAAGCTTCCAAAATTGGTGTGCAATATTTTCAAGGCTTTAAGACGCTGTGGTGAAAATTTGGTGAATTTTGAACAATTCCTTCATGTTTTTTCGCAATTGCAGTAATAAAGTGTGTTCAGTTTAAAATTTAAAGTGACAGTAACGGTTTTATTTTAAAACGTTTTTTGTACTTTCTGATCAAGTTTATGCCTGTTTAACATGTCTGAACTACCAGATAGACTGTGTTCTGAATGTGGGGAAGCCAGAATTCCTATTCATTTAAATAAATGTGATTTATGTGATAATGACAATGATGCCCAAGATGATTCCTCAAGTGAGGGGAGTAAGCATGGTACTGCATCATTCCCTCCTTCGTCTACACGAGTCTTGCCCACTCAGGAGGCCCCTAGTACATCTAGCGCGCCAATACTCCTTACTATGCAACAATTAACGGCTGTAATGGATAATTCTGTCAAAAACATTTTAGCCAAAATGAACCCTTGTCAGCGTAAGCGTGGCTGCTCTGTTTTAGTTACTGAAGAGCATGACGACGCTGATATTAATATCTCTGAAGGGCCCCTAACCCAATCTGAGGGGGCCAGGGAGGTTTTGTCTGAGGGAGAAATTACTGATTTAGGGAACATTTCTCAGCAGGCTGAATCTGATGTGATTACATTTAAATTTAAATTGGAACATCTCCGCATTTTGCTTAAGGAGGTATTATCCACTCTGGATGATTGTGAAAATTTAGTCATCCCAGAGAAACTATGTAAAATGGACAAGTTCCTAGAGGTGCCGGGGCTCCCAGAAGCTTTTCCTATACCCAAGCGGGTGGCGGACATTGTTAATAAAGAATGGGAAAGGCCCGGTATTCCTTTCGTCCCTCCCCCCATATTTAAAAAATTGTTTCCTATGGTCGACCCCAGAAAGGACTTATGGCAGTCAGTCCCCAAGGTCGAGGGAGCGGTTTCTACTTTAAACAAACGCACCACTATTCCCATAGAGGATAGTTGTGCTTTCAAAGATCCTATGGATAAAAAATTAGAAGGTTTGCTTAAAAAGATGTTTGTTCAGCAGGGTTACCTTCTACAACCCATTTCATGCATTGTCCCTGTCACTACAGCCGCATATTTCTGATTTGATGAACTGCTTAAGGTGCTCGATAGTGACTCTCCTCCTTATGAGGAGATTATGGACAGAATCAATGCTCTCAAATTGGCTAATTCTTTCACTCTAGACGCCTCTTTGCAATTGGCTAAGTTAGCGGCTAAGAACTCTGGGTTTGCTATTGTGGCGCGCAGAGCGCTTTGGTTGAAATCTTGGTCGGCTGATGCGTCTTCCAAGAACAAGCTACTAAACATTCCTTTCAAGGGGAAAACGCTGTTTGGTCCTGACTTGAAAGAGATTATCTCTGATATCACTGGGGGTAAGGGCCACGCCCTTCCTCAGGATCGGCCCTTCAAGGCAAAAAATAGACCTAATTTTCGTCCCTTTCGTAAAAACGGACCAGCCCAAGGTGCTACGTCCTCTAAGCAAGAGGGTAATACTTCTCAGGCCAAGCCAGCTTGGAGACCAATGCAAGGCTGGAACAAGGGAAAGCAGGCCAAGAAACCTGCCACTGCTACCAAGACAGCATGAAATATTGGCCCCCGATCCGGGACCGGATCTGGTGGGGGGCAGACTCTCTCTCTTCGCTCGGGCAAGAGATGTTCTGGATCCTTGGGCGCTAGAAATAGTCTCCCAGGGTTATCTTCTGGAATTCAAGGGACTTCCCCCAAGGGGGAGGTTCCACAAGTCGCAGTTGTCTTCAGACCACATAAAAAGACAGGCGTTCTTACATTGTGTAGAAGACCTGTTAAAAATGGGAGTGATTCATCCTGTTCCATTAAGAGAACAAGGGATGGGGTTCTACTCCAATCTGTTCATAGTTCCCAAAAAAGAGGGAACGTTCAGACCAATCCTAGATCTCAAGATCTTAAACAAATTTCTCAAGGTCCCATCGTTCAAGATGGAAACCATTCGAACTATCCTTCCTTCCATCCAGGAAGGTCAATTTATGACCACGGTGGATTTAAAGGATGCGTATCTACATATTCCTATCCACAAGGAACATCATCGGTTCCTAAGGTTTGCATTCCTGGACAAACATTACCAGTTCGTGGCGCTTCCTTTCGGATTAGCCACTGCTCCAAGGATTTTCACAAAGGTACTAGGGTCCCTTCTAGCGGTGCTAAGACCAAGGGGCATTGCAGTAGTACCTTACCTGGACGACATTCTGATTCAAGCGTCGTCCCTTCCTCAAGCAAAGGCTCACACGGACATTGTCCTGGCCTTTCTCAGATCTCACGGCTGGAAAGTGAACGTGGAAAAGAGTTCTCTATCCCCGTCAACAAGGGTTCCCTTCTTGGGAACAATTATAGACTCCTTAGAAATGAGGATCTTTCTAACAGAGGCCAGAAAAACAAAGCTTCTGGACTCTTGTCGGATACTTCATTCCGTTCCTCTTCCTTCCATAGCTCAGTGCATGGAAGTGATCGGGTTGATGGTGGCGGCGATGGACATAGTTCCTTTTGCGCGCATTCATCTAAGACCATTACAACTGTGCATGCTCAGTCAGTGGAATGGGGACTATACAGACTTGTCTCCGAAGATACAAGTAAATCAGAGGACCAGAGACTCACTCCGTTGGTGGCTGTCCCTGGACAATCTGTCTCAAGGGATGATGTTCCACAGACCAGAGTGGGTCATTGTCACGACCGACGCCAGTCTGATAGGCTGGGGCGCGGTCTGGGGATCCCTGAAAGCTCAGGGTCTTTGGTCTCGGGAAGAATCTCTTCTACCGATAAATATTCTGGAACTGAGAGCGATTTTCAATGCGCTCCAGGCCTGGCCCCAGCTTGCGAGGACCAGGTTCATACGGTTTCAATCAGACAACATGACGACTGTTGCGTACATCAACCATCAGGGGGGAACAAGGAGTTCCCTAGCGATGGAAGAGGTAACCAAAATTATTCTTTGGGCGGAGTCTCACTCCTGCCACCTGTCTGCTATCCACATCCCAGGAGTGGAAAATTGGGAAGCGGATTTTCTGAGTCGTCAGACATTGCATCCGGGGGAGTGGGAACTCCATCCGGAAATCTTTGCCCAAGTCACTCACCTGTGGGGCATTCCAGACATGGATCTGATGGCCTCTCGTCAGAACTTCAAAGTTCCTTGCTACGGGGCCAGATCCAGGGATCCCAAGGCGGCTCTAGTGGATGCACTAGTAGCACCTTGGACCTTCAAACTAGCTTATGTGTTCCCGCCATTTCCTCTCATCCCCAGGCTGATAGCCAGGATCAAGCAGGAGAGGGCGTCGGTGATCTTGATAGCTCCTGCGTGGCCACGCAGGACTTGGTATGCAGATCTGGTGAATATGTCATCGGCTCCACCTTGGAAGCTACCTTTGAGACGAGACCTTCTTGTTCAGGGTCCGTTCGAACATCCGAATCTGGTTTCACTCCAGCTGACTGCTTGGAGATTGAACGCTTGATTTTATCGAAGCGAGGATTCTCAGATTCTGTGATCGATACTCTTGTTCAGGCCAGAAAGCCTGTGACTAGAAAGATTTACCACAAAATTTGGAAAAAATATATCTGTTGGTGTGAATCTAAAGGATTCCCTTGGGACAAGGTTAAGATTCCTAGGATTCTATCCTTCCTTCAAGAAGGATTGGAAAAAGGATTATCTGCAAGTTCCCTGAAGGGACAGATTTCTGCCTTGTCGGTATTACTTCACAAAAAGCTGGCAGCTGTGCCAGATGTTCAAGCCTTTGTTCAGGCTCTGGTTAGAATCAAGCCTGTTTACAAACCTTTGACTCCTCCTTGGAGTCTCAATTTAGTTCTTTCAGTTCTTCAGGGGGTTCCGTTTGAACCCTTACATTCCGTTGATATTAAGTTATTATCTTGGAAAGTTTTGTTTTTAGTTGCGATTTCTTCTGCTAGAAGAGTCTCAGAATTATCTGCTCTGCAGTGTTCTCCTCCTTATCTGGTGTTCCATGCAGATAAGGTGGTTTTACGTACTAAACCTGGTTTTCTTCCAAAAGTTGTTTCTAACAAAAACATTAACCAGGAGATTATCGTACCTTCTCTGTGTCCAAAACCAGTTTCAAAGAAGGAACGTTTGTTGCACAATTTGGATGTTGTTCGCGCTCTAAAATTCTATTTAGATGCTACAAAGGATTTTAGACAAACATCTTCCTTGTTTGTTGTTTATTCAGGTAAAAGGAGAGGTCAAAAAGCAACTTCTACCTCTCTCTCTTTTTGGATTAAAAGCATCATCAGATTGGCTTACGAGACTGCCGGACGGCAGCCTCCCGAAAGAATCACAGCTCATTCCACTAGGGCTGTGGCTTCCACATGGGCCTTCAAGAACGAGGCTTCTGTTGATCAGATATGTAGGGCAGCGACTTGGTCTTCACTGCACACTTTTACCAAATTTTACAAGTTTGATACTTTTGCTTCTTCTGAAGCTATTTTTGGGAGAAAGGTTTTGCAAGCCGTGGTGCCTTCCATTTAGGTGACCTGATTTGCTCCCTCCCTTCATCCGTGTCCTAAAGCTTTGGTATTGGTTCCCACAAGTAAGGATGACGCCGTGGACCGGACACACCTATGTTGGAGAAAACAGAATTTATGTTTACCTGATAAATTTCTTTCTCCAACGGTGTGTCCGGTCCACGGCCCGCCCTGGTTTTTTTAATCAGGTCTGATATTTTATTTTCTTTAACTACAGTCACCACGGTACCATATGGTTTCTCCTATGCAAATATTCCTCCTTAACGTCGGTCGAATGACTGGGGTAGGCGGAGCCTAGGAGGGATCATGTGACCAGCTTTGCTGGGCTCTTTGCCATTTCCTGTTGGGGAAGAGAATATCCCACAAGTAAGGATGACGCCGTGGACCGGACACACCGTTGGAGAAAGAAATTTATCAGGTAAACATAAATTCTGTTTTTATCAAAGCGTGGGTTTTCAGATTCCGTGATAGATACTCTTATTCAGGCTAGAAAGCCTGTAACTAGAAAGATTTACCATAAAATATGGAAAAAATATATCTGTTGGTGTGAATCTAAAGGATTCCCATGGAACAAGATAAAAATTCCTAAGATTCTATCCTTTCTACAAGAAGGTTTGGAGAAAGGATTATCTGCAAGTTCTCTGAAGGGACAGATCTCTGCTTTATCTGTTTTACTTCACAAAAGGCTGGCAGCTGTGCCAGACGTTCAAGCGTTTGTTCAGGCTCTGGTTAGAATCAAGCCTGTTTACAGACCTTTGACTCCTCCCTGGAGTCTTAATCTAGTTCTTTCAGTTCTTCAAGGGGTTCCGTTTGAACCCTTACATTCCGTAGATATTAAGTTATTATCTTGGAAAGTTTTGTTTTTTGTTGCAATTTCTTCTGCTAGAAGAGTTTCTGAGTTATCTGCTCTGCAGTGTTCTCCGCCCTATCTGGTGTTCCATGCAGATAAGGTGGTTTTGCGTACTAAGCCTGGTTTTCTTCCGAAAGTTGTTTCCAACAAAAATATTAACCAGGAGATAGTTTTACCTTCTTTGTGTCCGAATCCAGTTTCAAAGAAGGAACGTTTGTTACATAATTTGGACGTAGTCCGTGCTCTAAAATTCTATTTAGAGGCTACTAAAGATTTCAGACAAACATCTTCTTTGTTTGTTGTTTATTCTGGTAAAAGGAGAGGTCAAAAAGCAACTTCTACACCTCTTTCTTTTTGGCTTAAAAGCATTATCCGATTGGCTTATGAGACTGCCGGACGGCAGCCTCCTGAAAGAATCACAGCTCACTCCACTAGGGCTGTGGCTTCCACATGGGCCTTCAAGAACGAGGCTTCTGTTGACCAGATATGTAAGGCATCGACTTGGTCTTCACTGCACACTTTTGCCAAATTTTACAAATTTGATACTTTTGCTTCTTCAGAGGCTATTTTTGGGAGAAAGGTTTTGCAAGCCGTGGTGCCTTCCATTTAGGTGACCTGATTTGCCCCCTCCCTTCATCCGTGTCCTAAAGCTTTGGTATTGGTTCCCACAAGTAAGGATGACGCCGTGGACCGGACACACCTATGTTGGAGAAAACAGAATTTATGCTTACCTGATAAATTACTTTCTCCAACGGTGTGTCCGGTCCACGGCCCGCCCTGGTTTTTTTAATCAGGTCTGATGAATTATTTTCTCTAACTACAGTCACCACGGTATCATATGGTTTCTCCTATGCATATTTCCTCCTGTACGTCGGTCGAATGACTGGGGTAGGCGGAGCCTAGGAGGGATCATGTGACCAGCTTTGCTGGGCTCTTTGCCATTTCCTGTTGGGGAAGAGAATATCCCACAAGTAAGGATGACGCCGTGGACCGGACACACCGTTGGAGAAAGTAATTTATCAGGTAAGCATAAATTCTGTTTTTGGGCCAGAATTTAAAGAAATTATTTCAGACATCACTGGGGGAAAGGGCCATGCCCCCGCCCCCCCCCCCCCCCCCACACACACACACACGCACACACACACACAGGATAGGCCTTTCAAGGCTAAGAATAAGTCCAATTTTCGTTCCTTTCGCAATTTCAGGAACGGACAGACTTCTAACTCGGCAGCCTCTAGACAAGAGGGTAACGCTTCCCAGACTAAACCAGCTTGGAAACCAATGCAAGGCTGGAATAAGGGTAAACAGGCCAAGAAGCCTGCTGCTGCTACCAAGACAGCATGAAGGGGTAGCCCCCGATCCAGGACCGGATCTAGTAGGGGGCAGACTCTCTCTCTTTGCTCAGGCTTGGGCAAGAGATGTTCAGGATCCCTGGACACTAGAAATAGTCTCTCAGGTTTATCTTCTAGAATTCAAGGAACTACCCCCAAGGGGAAGGTTCCACATTTCTCACTTATCTTCAAACCAAATAAGTAGACAGGCATTCTTACATTGTGTAGAAGACCTGTTAAAGATGGGAGTGATACACCCAGTTCCAACTGTGGAACAAGTTCAGGGGTTTTTACTCAAATCTGTTTGTAGTTCCCAAAAAAGAGGGAACTTTCAGACCAATTCTGGATTTAAAAATTCTAAACAAATTTCTCAGAGTTCCATCGTTCAAAATGGAAACCATTCGAACAATTTTACCTACAATCCAGGAGGGTCAATATATGACTACCGTGGATTTAAAGGATGCGTATCTACGTATTCCTATCCACAAATATCATCATCAGTTCCTACGGTTCGTCTTTCTGGACAAACATTATCAGTTCGTGGCTCTCCCATTCGGACTAGCCACTGCTCCCAGAATTTTCACAAAGGTGCTCGGGTCCCTTCTAGCGGTTCTAAGACCAAGGGGCATTGCAGTGGTACCTTATCTGGACGACATTCTAATGCAAGCGTCGTCTCTTTCCAAGGCAAAGGCTCATACAGACATTGTTCTAGCCTTTCTCAGATCTCACGGGTGGAAGGTGAACGTAGAAAAGAGTTCCCTGTCTCCGTCGACAAGAGTTCCCTTTTTGGGAACAATAATAGATTCTTTTGAAATGAAGATCTTCCTGACAGAAGTCAGAAAGTCAAAGCTTCTAAACGCTTGTCAAGTTCTTCTCTCTATTCTGCAGTCTTCCATAGCTCAGTGCATGGAAGTAGTAGGGTTGATGGTTGCAGCAATGGACATAGTTCCTTTTGATCGAATTCATTTAAGACCATTACAACTGTGCATGCTCCAGTAGACAGGATCACCTGTCTCAGGGAATGAGTTTCTACAGACCAAAGTGGGTCATTGTCACGACCGACGCCAGTCTATCAGGCTGGGGCGCGGTCTGGGATTCCCTGAAAACTCAGGGTTTATGGTCTCGGGAAGAGTCTCTTCTCCCGATCAACATCCTGGAACTGAGAGCGATATTCAATGCTCTCCGGGCTTGGCCTCATCTAGCGAAGGCCGGATACATAAGATTCCAGTCAGATAACATGACGACTGTAGCTTACATCAACCATCAGGGAGGAACAAGGAGTTCCTTGGCGATGAGAGAGGTATCCGAGATCATCAAATGGGTGGAGGATCACTCCTGCCACCTATCTGCAATCCACATCCCAGGAGTAGACAACTGGGAGGCGGATTATCTGAGCCGTCAGATTTTCTATCCGGGGGAGTGGGAACTCCACCCGGAGGTGTTTGCCCAGTTGACTCAATTATGGGGCATTCCAGACATGGATCTGATGGCGTCTCGTCAGAACTTCAAGGTTCCTTGCTACGGGTCCAGATCCAGGGATCCCAAGGCCACTCTAGTGGATGCATTAGTGGCGCCTTGGTCGTTCAACCTAGTTTATGCGTTTCCACCGTTCCCTCTCCTTCCCAGGCTTGTAGCCAGGATCAAACAGGAGAAGGCCTCGGTGATTCTGATAGCTCCTGCGTGGCCGCGCAGTACTTGGTATGCAGACCTGGTGAATATGTCATCGGCTCCACCATGGAAGCTACCTTTGAGACAGGATCTTCTAGTACAAGGTCCATTCGAACATCCAAATCTAATTTCTCTGCAGCTGACTGCTTGGAAATTGAACGTTTGATTTTATCCAAGCGTGGGTTTTCAGATTCAGTGATAGATCCAGAAAACCTGTGTCTAGAAAGATTTGCCATAAAATATGGAAAAGATATATCTGTTGGTGGGAATCCAAGGGATTCTCCTGGAGTAAGATTAAAATTCCTAAGATCCTCTCCTTTCTCCAAGAAGGTTTGGATAAGGGATTGTCAGCGAGTTCTCTAAAAGGACAGATTTCTGCTTTATCTGTCTTGTTATACAAACGACTGGCAGCTGTGCCAGAGGTACAAGCTTTTGTACAGGCTTTGGTCAGAATCAAACCTGTTTACAGACCCTTGACTCCTCCTTGGAGTCTAAATTTAGTTCTTTCAGTTCTTCAGGGGGTTCCGTTTGAACCCTTACATTCCATAGATATCAAGTTGCTATCTTGGAAAGTTCTGTTTTTGGTTGCTATTTCTTCTGCTAGAAGAGTTTCTGAATTATCTGCTTTGCAGTGTGATCCACCCTATCTGGTGTTCCATTCAGATAAGGTTATTTTGCGTACCAAGCCTGGTTTTCTTCCAAAAGTTGTTTCCAACAAGAATATTAACAAGGAAATAGTTGTTCCTTCTCTGTGCCCGAATCCAGTTTCAAAGAAGGAACGTTTGTTACACAATTTAGATGTAGTCCGTGCTTTAAAGTTCTATTTAGAAGCAACAAAGAATTTTAGACAAACCTCATCCTTGTTTGTCGTTTACTCTGGTAAGAGGAGAGGACAAAAAGCTATTGCTACCTCTCTTTCTTTCTGGCTGAAAAGCATTATCCGATTGGCTTATGAGACTGCCGGACGGCAGCCTCCTGAACGAATTACAGCTCACTCCACTAGGGCTGTGGCTTCCACATGGGCCTTCAAGAACGAGGCTTCTGTTAATCAGATATGTAAGGCAGCGACTTGGTCTTCTCTGCACACTTTTGCCAAATTTTACAAATTTGATATTTTTGCTTCTTCGGAGGCTGTTTTTGGGAGAAAGGTTTTGCAAGCCGTGGTGCCTTCTGTTTAGGTAACCTGATTTGCTCCCTCCCTTCATCAGTGTCCTAAAGCTTTGGTATTGGTTCCCATAAGTAATGGATGACGCCGTGGACCGGACACACCAATGTTGGAGAAAACAGAATTTATGCTTACCTGATAAATTACTTTCTCCAACGGTGTGTCCGGTCCACGGCCCGCCCTGGTTTTTTAATCAGGTTTGAAAAATTTTTCTTTTTCTTTCTACACTACAGTCACCACGGCACCCTATAGTTTCTCCTTTTTCTCCTAACCGTCGGTCGAATGACTGGGGGGGCGGAGCCAGAGGGGGAGCTATATGGACAGCTCTTGCTGTGTGCTCTCCTTGCCTTTCCCTGTAGGGGAGGAGAATATCCCACAAGTAATGGATGACGCCGTGGACCGGATACACCGTTGGAGAAAGTAATTTATCACGTAAGCATAAATTCTGTTTTTTCACGTTGGTAAACTATCTAATTTGAATCTAAGAAGTGTAACAAATGGATACAATTTTATTAAATATGGCATCATTTATCAAATGAAGTTGGTTAGATTTACTTTTCTAGGCTGATATAAATTTTGGAAATAAACGTGTGTATATATATCAATAGCAGATACTGCAGTTTTAAAGTTAGAGAAATTAGTATTAAGCAATCAGTTCCAGCCATCATACACATTGCACGATACAATTCAAAGCAGTCAAGCTTTGGGTAACAGTTTAACACTCCGTTGATTAGAAGCGTGACTTTGAAGAGTAAACTGAATAAAGGAGTGAGCTAAGCCTCTAGTGTGAACATCTGATGAGGCCCCGGTATTATCCTTCAGTGGGAGGGGCGAAACGCATCATGAGGAGTCACTGCTGACGTCACAGCCACGAGTGGACGAGCTAGGCTACAACGCTGTAAAAATTGTTTGTGCTCTCCCGACGAACCGCATGCAAATGGAGTAAGTGAAGATGCCACCCCACCGGTAAATACAAACTTTGTAAAAAGCACACGGAAGTAGCTATGAGAGCGGTAGCTTTTGTCGAGTGATGTGTCTGCATTAAGAAAACAAAGGTGAAGTTTGGGCTGTCAAAGTCTTGCTGGTTGGTAGAGAGTTAGTATCGGATTACACAGACAACTGATACATCTTGTGTTTGTTTGATACTCTGTACACTTTATACACCAAGTGGAATTAAAGGAATCACAGAGACATTTACCCCAATTTGTTACAGATGAAAAATGAAACAAAGTTACGCATATACAGCTGTATGAAATGTTGATAAACTGTATAGTCTTATAAGCCATTAGCCAGAGCGTGTTGATTAACACTCAAGTGTCTGGCTGGATAAATCAACGCTTCAGTTGTTCTGCAATCACCTATGGGAGTTACCATATATTGTATACCAGTGCGTGTTTGATATACTTAAGTGCCTGGGAACTTTTATGGACATTCAATCATCATATGTTGGGGCCTCACATAAGTCACTGTCATTCTCTTGGCAGCAAGTGTATTATTTGATATATGCATTAGTATGTGTATTATCTGCTGGAATCAGTAGGTTATAGTAGCATAATGCAGTATCTAGCCTACATGTTAGGTATTTTTCAGCAATAGTAGCCCATGTACGCCACTCTGGCTTTTTATAGTGTGTGTGTATGTTGTGGTTGGAATTTGAGTGGAGTATAGACGACCCGGGTTCACGGCAGATCTTTTTGTGTATAACTTTTCAGTAATAAAGCATTTGATCCCTGTGCAGCCTTGGTCCTTCTTTGGTTGAATATTAATTGATTCAATCCTTTTCTGTGCAACTCCATACATATTATTCGTTTGGGACTGCTGGCACTTAGGATTTCTAGCAATTGATCATTTGTGTAGCACCGCATTTTTATTGTTTTTTAAAGATTTTATTTAGTTCTGGTTTTCGATTCTATTATTTTCATGGTGTTTGGAGGTTAAGAAGCGCTTCTTCCTCAGGATAAGAAGTTCAAGGGTATATTCAAGCTCAGTTTTGTGTTTTTGTCGGAACAGGGCGCAGAAATCTTTTTCCACCACCCAGTTTCAGAGTTCCTATGGCTCTGTCCGAAAATTAATAGAATAGCATTTGTAAAATGCTTCAGTGCCTTTAACTGCTCATAAACATTCTGCTTGCAAGACTGCAAAGCTAAAACCCAGGCCAATATATATGCTCTGTCGAATGTTGATAGTCAGTGCCCATTAGTTTATCTGGAACAGGTCCAAGCAGTTAAAGACATTTTCTCCCCCATCCAAGTCTGCATGTAGGTGCGGCCCTTGATATAGAGGCTCTTGTAAGGGGGGGATAGGTTGCGCCTTTTTAAGGAAGCTTCAGGTTCCTTATGTTCTTATTTTAGTCTCAAGAAAATTGAATAGGTTTCAGATCATGGCCTCTCAAGGGAAGGATTTTTCTGTCCAATATTCCTAGGATCCCTGTAAGGACTCAGGTAGATGGGAACTCCAACCTATTCATTGCTCCAAAGAAGGAGGAAGCTTTCAGATCAATTCTGAACTAGAAACTCTAAACAAGTTTCTCAAGTTCCTACTTTCGAAATGGAAACTATTTGGTCATCTTTCTGAGATTTGTTTTTTAGGCCAGCTTTCTTTCATGTAATTGGCAAGAGTTCATGAGCTAGTGACGTATGGGATATACATTCCTACCAGGAGGGGCAAAGTTTCCCAAACCTCAAAATGCCTTCAAATACCCCCCCCCCCCCCACACACACACACACACCACCACCACCACACCCACAATTCAGTTTTACAAACTTTGCCTCCTATGGAGGTGGTGAAGTAAGTTTGTGCTAGATTTCTGCGTTGATATGCGCTTCTCAGCATGCTGAAGCCCGGTTCCTCTCAGAGTGCAGTGAATGACAGAGGGATGTGAAGGGAGTATTACCTATTGAATACAATGGTCATCCTGACGGGGATCTATTTCATAGGTTCTCTGTTATCAGTCGTAGAGATTCATCTCCTACCTCCCTTTTCAGATCGACGATATACTCTTATATACCATTACCTCTACTGATTCTCGTTTCAGTACTGGTTTGGCTATCTACTTTATGTAGATGAGTGTCTTTTGGTAAGTATGTTTTCTTTTATTTATGACACTCTCAGCTATGGTTTGGCACTTTATATGTAAAGTTCTAAATATGTTTTATACTTATATTTGCCATGATTCAGGTTAATCAGTATATTTCCTTCTTACAGACTGTCAGTTTCATTTTGGGAAATGCATATGAAAAAAAAAAAGATAATTATTTCTTACCTGAAAATTTTTCAAATTGACTTTCTTTTCCAAATTGCGGGCTGTTAGGCTCGCGGGAGCGCAATATACTATAATTTATTGCGTCATTTTTGGCGCGAGAATTACGTTTGACGTAATTTTGTCATTTCTGGTGTCTTAGTTGGCGCCAAGAGTTTTCACGTAGTTGCGTCATCTATGACGCTCGTGTTTGTTGCAGACGTTCTTGGCGCCAAAAAATATTTTGTCAGTTGTGGGCGTCATACTTGGCGCCAGATTTTTTACATTATTTAAGTCCTTATTTCATTTTGCTTCTGGTTTCCAGAGGCTTATTCTGTTTGCATTTTTTCCCATTCCTGAATCTGTCATATAAGGAAATTGATAATTTTGCTTTATATGTTGTTTTTTCTATTACATATTGCAAGATGTCTCAATCTGACCCTGTCTCAGAATCTACTTCTGGAATGCTGCTGCCTGATGTCAGTTCTACCAAAGCTAAGTGCATTTGTTGTAAACTTGTGGTAACTGTTCCTCCGGCTGTAGTTTGTGTTAGTTGTCATGATAAACTTTCAAATGCAGACAATATTTCCATTAGTAGTAATCCATTACCTGTTGTTGTTTCTTCAACATCTAATGTTCAGGATATTCCTGTTAATGTGAGAGAATTTGTTTCTAATTCTATTCAGAAGGCCCTGTCTGTTATACCACCTTCTAATAAACATAAAAAGTCTTTTAAAACTTCTCATAAATTCTATGAATTTTTAAATGACCGACAGCATTCTGATTTATCTATCTCTGATGAGGATCTATCTGGTTCAGAAGATTCTGCCTCAGATACTGACACTGACAAATCTTCGTATTTATTTAAAATGGAGGATATTTGTTCTTTATTAAAAGAGGTGTTGATTGCATTAGATATGGAGGAGACTAGTCCTCATGATATTAAAACCAGTAAACATATAAATTTGGTTTTTAAAACTCATGTAGTTATTCCAGAGGTTTTTCCAGTTCCTGATGCTATTTCAGATGTAATTTCTAGGGAATGGAGTAGTCTGGGTACTTCATTTACTCCTTCAAGGTTTAAGAAACTGTACCCTTTGCCGGCTGATAGATTGGAGTTTTGGGAAAAGATCCCCAAAGTTGATGGGGCCATCTCTACTCTTGCAAAGCGTACTACTATTCCTATGGCAGATAGTACTTCTTTTAAAGATCCTCTAGATAGGAAGCTTGAATCTTATCTAAGGAAGGCTTATTTATGTTCAGGTCATCTTCTTAGGCCTGCTATTTCTTTGGCTGATGTTGCTGCGGCTTCAACTTTTTGGTTGGAAACTTTAGCGCAACAAGTTCAGGATATTCCTGTTAATGTGAGAGAATTTTTAGCGCAACAAGCAACAAGATCATAATGTGTATAGCATTGTTAAGCTAATTCAACATGCTAATAATTTCATTTGTGATGCCATTTTTTATATCATTAGAATTGATGTCAGGTATATGTCTTTAGCTATTTTAGCTAGAAGAGCTTTATGGCTTAAATCTTGGAATGCTGATATGACTTCTAAGTCAACGTTGCTATCTCTTTCTTTCCAAGGTAATAAATTATTTGGTTCTCAGTTGGATTCTATTATTTCAACCGTCACTGGGGGGAAGGGAGCCTTTTTGCCTCAGGATAAAAAAATCTAAGGGTAAATTTAGGGCTGCTAACCGTTTTCGTTCCTTTCGTCAGAATAAGGAACAGAAACCTGATCCTTCCCCTAAAAGAATGGTTTCCAATTGGAAGCCTTCTGCAGTCTGGAATAAATCCAAGCCATTGAAAAAATCAAAATCAGCCCCCAAGTCCGCATGAAGGTGCGGCCCTCATTCCAGTGCAGCTAGTAGGGGGCAGACTAAGATTTTACAAAGATGTTTGGATCAATTCAATCCAAAATCATTCGATTCAGAACATTATTTCTCAAGGGTACAGAATAGGTTTCAAGGTAAGACCGCCTGTGAGAAGTTTCTTTCTCTCACGCATTCCAGTGAACCCAGTAAAGGCTCAGGCTTTCCTGAAGTGTGTTTCAGACCTGGAGTTATCCGGGGTAATTGTGCCAGTTCCCTTTCCGGAACGGGGTCTGGGGTTTTATTCAAATCTGTTCATTGTTCCAAAGAAAGAGAATTCTTTCAGACCAGTTCTGGAGCTATAAATTTTGAATCGTTATGTAAGAATACCAACATTCAGGATGGTGACTATAAGGACTATTCTGCCTTTTGTTCAGCAAGGGCATTATATGTCCACAATAGACTTACAGGATGCATATCTTCATATTCCGATTCATCCAGATCACTATCAGTTTCTGAGATTCTCTTTTCTAGACAAGCATTACCAATTTGTTGCTCTTCCTTTTGGCCTAGCAACAGCTCCAAGGATCTTTTCAAAGGTTCTCGGTGCCCTACTCTCTGTAATCAGAGAGCGGGGTATTGCAGTGTTTCCTTATTTGGACGATATCTTGGTACTTGCTCAGTCTTTACATTCTGCAGAATCTCACACAAATCAACTAGTGTTGTTTCTTCAAAGACATGGTTGGAGGATCAATTTACCAAAAAGTTCCTTGATTCCTCAGACAAGGGTAACCTTTTTAGGATTCCAAATAGATTCAGTATCCATGACTTTGTCTCTAACAGACAAAAGACGTCTGAAATTGGTTTCAGCTTGTCGGAACCTTCAGTCTCAGTCATTCCCTTCAGTAGCTATGTGCATGGAGGTTTTAGGTCTCATGACTGCAGCATCGGACGCGATCCCCTTTGCTCGTTTTCACATGAGACCTCTTCAGCTTTGTATGCTGAGCCAATGGTGCAGGGATTATACAAAGATATCACAATTAATATCCTTAAATCCCAATATTCGACTATCTCTGACTTTTCAGGTTGGGGAGCTGTCTGGGGATCTCTGACAGCACAGGGAGTTTGGAAATCTCAAGAGGCGAGATTACCAATCAATATTTTGGAACTCCGTGCGATTCTCAGAGCTCTTCAGTTTTGGCCTCTTCTGAAGAGAAAAACGTTTGTTTTCAGACAGACAATGTCTCAACCGTGGCGTATGTCCATCATCAAGGTGAGACTCACAGTCCTCAAGTTATGAAAGAAGTATCTCGGATACTTGCATGGGCGGAATCCAGCTCCTGTCTAATCTCTGCGTTCCATATCCCAGGTATAGACAATTGGGAAGCAGATTATCTCAGTCGCCAGACTTTACATACGGCAGAATGGTCTCTTCACCCAGATGTGTTTTTTCAGATTGTTCAGATGTGGGGGCTTCCAGAAATAGATCTAATGGCTTCTCATCTAAACAGGAAACTTCCCAGCTATCTGTCCAGGGATCCTCAGGCGGAAGCAGTGGATGCGTTGTCACTTCCTTGGAATTATCAACCTGCTTATGTCTCTCCGCCTCTAGTTCTTCTTCCAAGAGTGATTTCCAAAATCATAATGGAGCGTTCATTTGTACTGCTGGTGGCTCCAGCATGACCACACTGGTTTTGGTATGCGGATCTTATTCGGATGCCCAGTTGCCAACCTTGGCCACTTCAGACCTTCTATCTCAAGGCCCATTTTCCCATCAGGATTTCAAATCATTAAATTTGAAGGTTTGGAGATTGAACGCCTAGTGCTTAGTCATAGATGTTTCTCTGACTCAGTGATTAATACTATGTTGCAGGCTCGCAAATCTGTGTCTAAAAAGATTTATTACTGAGTTTGGAAGACTTACATTTCATGGTGTTCTCATAAATTCTCTCGGCATTCTTTTAGAATTCCTAGAATTTTACAGTTTCTTCAGGATGGTTTGGATAAGGGTTTGTCTGCAAGTTCCTTGAAAGGACAAATCTCTGCTCTTTCTGTTCTGTTCCACAGAAATTTGCAAATCTTCCTGATATTCATTGTTTTGTACAGGCTTTGGTTCGTAACAAGCCTGTCATTAAGTCAGTCTCTCCTCCTTGGAGTCTTAATTTGGTTTTGAGGACTTTACAGGCTCCTTCGTTTGAGCCTATGCATTCTCTGGACATTAAATTACTTTCTTGGAAAGTATTGTTCCTTTTGGCCATCTCTTCTGCTAGAAGAGTTTCTGAATTATCTGCTCTTTCTTGTGAGTCTCCTTTTCTGATTTTTCATCAGGATAAGGTGGTTTTGCGGACTTCATTTAAATTTTTACCTAAAGTTGTGAATTCCAACAACATTAGTAGAGAAATTGTTGTCCCTTCGTTGTGTCCTAATCCTAAGAATTCTTTGGATGCGGTAAGAGCTTTGAAATATTATGTTGAAGCTACTAAAGATTTCAGAAAGACTTCTAGTCTATTTATCTTTTCTGGTTCTAGGAAAGGTCAGAAGGCTTCTGCCATTTATTTGGCATCTTGGTTAAAGCTTTTGATTCATCATGCTTATGTGGAGTCGGGTAAATCCCCGCCTCAAAGGATTACGGCTCATTCTACTAGGTCAGTTTCTACTTCCTGGGCTTTTAAGAATGAAGCTTCTGTTGATCAGATTTGCAAAGCAGCAACTTGGTCTTCTTTGCATACTTTTACTAAATGCTACCATTTTGATGTTTTCTCTTCTTCAAAAGCAGTTTTTGGTAGAAAAGTACTTCAGGCAGCTGTTTCAGTTTGATTCTTCTACTTATAATTTCAGTTTTTTTCATTATAAAGATTAAAACTTTTGATTTGGGTTGTGGATTCTTTTTTCAGCGGAATTGGCTGTCTTTATTTTTATCCCTCCCTCTCTAGTGACTCTTGCGTGGAGTTCCACATCTTGGGTATTTGCTATCCCATACGTCACTAGCTCATGGACTCTTGCCAATTACATGAAAGAAAACATAATTTATGTAAGAATCTACCTGATAAATTAATTTCTTTCATATTGGCAAGAGTCCATGAGGCCCACCCTTTTTATGGTGGTTATGATTTTTTTGTGTAAAGCACAATTATTCCAATTCCATGTTGATGCTTTCGCTCCTTTCTTATCACCCCACTTCTTGGCTATTCGTTAAACTGAATTGTGGGTGTGGTGGGGGGGTATATTTATAGGCATTTTGAGGTTTGGGAAACTTTGCCCCTCCTGGTAGGAATGTATATCCCATACGTTATTAGCTCATGGACTCTTGCCAATATGAGAGAAATTAATTTATCAGGTAAATTCTTACATAAATTATGTTTCTCTTGTTAAGTGTATCCAGTCCACGGATCATCCATTACTTGTGGGATATTCTACTTCCCAACAGGAAGTTGCAAGAGGATCACCCACAGCAGAGCTGCTATATAGCTCCTCCCCTCACTGCCATACCCAGTCATTCTCTTGCAACTCTCAACAAAGATGGACGTAGTAAGAGGAGAGTGGTGTATTATAGTTAGTTTTTTAACTTAAATCAAAAGTTTGTTATTTTTAAATGGTACCGGAGTGTACTGTTTCATCTCAGGCAGCATTAGAAGAAGAATCTGCCTGTGATTTCTATGATCTTAGCAGAAGTAACTAAGATCCATTGCTGTTCTCACATATTCTGAGGAGTGAGGTAACTTCAGAGAGGGAATGGCGTGCAGGTTTTCCTGCAATAAGGTATGTGCAGTTAATATTTCTCTAGGGATGGAATTTGCTAGAAAATGCTGCTGATACCGGATTAATGTAAGTAAAGCCTTAAATGCAGTGATAGCGACTGGTATCAGGCTTATTAATAGAGATACATACTCTTATAAAAGTGTAATATAAAACGTTTTCTGGCATGTTTAATCGTTTTTATATATGTTTGGTGACAAAACTTATTGGGGCCTAGTTTTTTTCCACATGGCTGGTTTGATTTTTGCCTAGAAACAGTTCCTGAGGCTTTCCACTGTTTAAATATGAGTGGGAAGGACCTATTTTAGTGCTTTTCTGTGCAGATAAAAATACTGACAGAGACATTCAGCTTCCCTCTGCATGATACAGGACATCTCTGAAGGGCTCAAAAGGCTTCAAAGTCGTGTTTGAGGAGGGTAACAATCACAGTAGACTGTGGCAGTTGTTGTGACTGTGTTTAAAAAACGTTTTTGTCATTTATTATTCTTTTTTTGTTATTAAGGGGTTAATCATCCATTTGCAAGTGGGTGCAATGCTCTGCTGACTTGTTACATACACTGTAAAAATTTTGTTAGTGTAACTGCCTTTTTTCACTGTTATTTCAAATTTTGTCAATTTGTTTCTCTTAAAGGCACAGTAACGTTTTTTATATTGCTTGTTAACTTGCTTTAAAGTGTTTTCCAAGCTTGCTAGTCTTATTGCTAGTCTGTACAAACATGTCTGAAACAGAGGATACTTGTTCATTATGTTTAAAAGCCATGGTGGAGCCCCATAGGAGAATGTGTATTGATTTCACCTTAAACAGTAAAGATCAGTCTTTATCTATGAAAGAATTGTCACCAGAGGGGTCTGTTGAGGGGGAAGTTATGCCGACTAACTCTCCCCACGTGTCGGACCCTTCGCCTCCCGCTCAAGGGACGCACGCTAATATGGCGCCAAGTACATCAGGGACGCCCATAGCGATTACTTTGCAGGACATGGCTGCAATCATGAATAATACCCTGTCAGAGGTATTATCCAGATTGCCTGAATTGAGAGGCAAGCGCGATAGCTCTGGGGTTAGACGAGATACAGAGCGCGTAGATGCTGTAAGAGCCATGTCTGATACTGCGTCACAATATGCAGAACCTGAGGATGGAGAGCTTCAGTTTGTGGGTGACGTCTCTGAATCGGGGAGACCTGATTCAGAGATTACTAATTTTAAATTTAAGCTTGAGAACCTCCGTGTATTGCTTGGGGAGGTATTAGCTGCTCTGAATGACTGTGACACAATTGCAGTGCCAGAGAAATTGTGTAGGCTGGATAAATACTATGCAGTGCCGGTGAGTACTGATGTTTTTCCAATACCTAAAAGGCTTACAGAAATTATTAGTAATTAGTGGGATAGGCCCGGTGTGCCCTTTTCCCCACCTCCTATATTTAGAAAAATGTTTCCAATAGATGCCACTACACGGGACTTATGGCAGATTATCCCTAAGGTGGACGGAGCAGTTTCTACTTTAGCAAAGCGTACCACTATCCCGGTTGAGGACAGTTGTGCTTTTTCAGATCCAGTGGATAAAAAATTAGAGGGTTACCTTAAGAAAATGTTTATTCAACAAGGTTTTATTTTACAGCCCCTTGCATGCATTGCGCCTGTCACTGCTGCGGCGGCATTCTGGTTTGAGGCCCTGGAAGAGGCCATCCATACAGCTCCATTGACTGAAATTGTTGACAAGCTTAGAACTCTTAAGCTAGCTAACTCATTTGTTTCTGATGCCATTGTTCATTTGACTAAACTAACGGCTAAGAATTCCGGATTCGCCATCCAGGCGCGTAGGGCGCTATGGCTCAAATCCTGGTCAGCTGATGTGACTTCAAAGTCTAAATTACTCAACATTCCTTTCAAGGGGCAGACCTTATTCGGGCCTGGTTTGAAAGAAATTATTGCTGACATTACTGGAGGTAAGGGTCATACCCTTCCTCAGGACAGGGCCAAATCAAAGGCCAAACAGTCTAATTTTCGTGCCTTTCGAAATTTCAAGGCAGATGCAGCATCAACTTCCTCTGCTTCAAGACAAGAGGGAACTTTTGCTCAATCCAAGCAGGCCTGGAAACCTAACCAGTCCTGGAACAAGGGCAAGCAGGCCAGAAAGCCTGCTGCTGCCTCTAAGACAGCATGAAGGAGCGGCCCCCTATCCGACAACGGATCTAGTAGGGGGCAGACTCTCTCTCTTCGCCCAGGCGTGGGCAAGAGATGTTCAGGATCCCTGGGCGTTGGAGATCATATCTCAGGGATATCTTCTGGACTTCAAAGCTTCTCCTCCACAAAGGAGATTTCACCTTTCAAGATTATCTGCAAACCAGATAAAGAAAGAGGCATTCCTAAGCTGCGTACAAGATCTCCTTGTAATGGGAGTGATCCATCCAGTTCCGCGGACGGAACAAGGACAGGGGTTTTATTCAAATCTGTTTGTGGTTCCCAAAAAAGAGGGAACCTTCAGACCAATTTTGGATTTAAAGATCCTAAACAAATTCCTCAGAGTTCCGTCATTCAAGATGGAAACTTTTCGAACCATTTTACCCATGATCCAAGAGGGTCAGTACATGCCTACCTTCACATTCCGATTCACAAGAATCATCATCAGTTCCTGAGGTTTGCCTTTCTAGACAGGCATTACCAATTTGTAGCTCTTCCATTCGGGTTGGCTACAGCCCCAAGAATTTTTACAAAGGTTCTGGGCTCACTTCTGGCGGTCCTAAGACCGCGAGGCATAGCGGTGGCTCCTTACCTGGACGATATCCTGATACAGGCGTCAAGCTTTCAAATTGCCAAATCTCATACAGAGATAGTTCTGGCATTCCTGAGGTTGCATGGGTGGAAAGTGAACGAAGAAAAGAGTTCTCTATCTCCTCTCACGAGGGTTTCCTTCCTAGGGACTCTAATGGATTCTGTAGAAATGAAAATTTACCTGACGGAGTCCAAGTTATCAAAACTTCTAAATGCTTGCCGTGTTCTTCACTCCATTCCGCGCCCCACAGTGGCTCAGTGCATGGAAGTAATCGGCTTAATGGTAGCGCCGATGGACATAGTGCCATTCGCGCGACTGCATCTCAGACCGCTGCAATTATGCATGGTCAGTCAGTGGAATGGGGATTACACAGATTTGTCCCCTCTACTAAATCTGGATCAGGAAACCAGAGATTCTCTTCTCTGGTGGTTATCTCGGGCCCATCTGTCCAAGGGTATGACCTTTCGCAGACCAGATTTGACAATTTTAACAGATGCCAGCCTTCTAGGTTGGGGTGCAGTCTGGAACTCCCTGAAGGCTCAGGGTTCATGGACTCAGGAGGAGAAACTCCTCCCAATAAATATTCTGGAGTTAAGAGCAATATTCAATGCTCTTCTGGCTTGGCCTCAGCTAGCAACACTGAGGTTCATCAGATTTCAGTCGGACAACATCACAACTGTGGCTTACATCAGCCACCAGGAGTTCCCTAGCGATGTCAGAAGTCTCCAAGATAATTCGCTGGGCAGAGACTGGGAACTCCATCCGGAGGTGTTTGCTCAATTGGTTCTTTGTTGGGGCAAACCAGAATTGGATTTCATGGCGTCTCGCCAGAACGCCAAGCTTCCTTGTTACGGATCCAGGTCCAGGGACCCAGAAGCGGCACTGATGGATGCTCTAGCAGCGCCTTGGTTCTTCAATCTGGCTTATGTGTTTCCACCGTTTCCTCTGCTCCCTCGTCTGATTGCCAAAATCAAACAGGAAAGAGCATCGGTGATATTGATAGCGCCTGCGTGGCCACGCAGGACCTGGTATGCAAACCTAGTGGACATGTCATCCTTTCCACCATGGACTCTGCCTCTGAGACATGACCTTCTAATACAAGGTCCTTTCAATCATCCGAATCTACTTTCTCTGAGACTGACTGCATGGAGATTGAATGCTTGATCCTATCAAAGCGTGGCTTCTCCGAGTCAGTAATTGATACCTTAATACAGGCACGAAAGCCTGTCACCAGGAAAATTTACCACAAGATATGGCGTAAATATCTTCATTGGTGTGAATCCAAGAATTACTCATGGAGTAGGGTTAGGATTCCTAGGATATTGTCCTTCCTCCAAGAGGGTTGGGACAAAGGATTATCAGTTAGTTCTTTAAAGGGACAGATTTCTGCTCTGTCTGTTCTTTTACACAAGCGTCTGGCAGAAGTTCCAGACGTTCAGGCATTTTGTCAGGCTTTAGTTAGAATTAAGCCTGTGTTTAAACCTGTTGCTCCTCCATGGAGCTGAAACTTGGTTCTTAAAGTTCTTCAAGGGGTTCCGTTTGAACCCCTTCATTCTATTGATATCAAACTTCTTTCATGGAAAGTTCTTTTTCTGATGGCTATTTCCTCGGCTCGAAGAGTCTCAGAGTTATATGCCTTACATTGTGATTCTCCTTATCTGATCTTTCATTCAGATAAAGTTGTTCTGCGTACAAAACCTGGGTTTTTACCTAAGGTGGTTTCTAACAAGAATATCAATCAAGAGATTGTTGTTCCATCATTATGTCCTAATCCTTCTTCAAAGAAGGAACGTCTTTTGCATAATCTAGACGTAGTCCGTGCCTTGAAGTTTTACTTACAGGCTACTAAAGATTTTCGCCAAACATCTAACCTGTTTGTTGTTTACTCTGGACAGAGGAGAGGACAGAAGGCCTCGGCAACCTCTCTTTCTTTTTGGCTTCGGAGTATAATCCGCTTAGCCTATGAGACTGCTGGACAGCAGCCTCCTGAAAGGATTACAGCTCATTCTACTAGTGCTGTGGCTTCCACTTGGGCCTTAAAAAATGAGGCCTCTGTTGAACAGATTTGCAAGGCTGCAACTTCGTCTTCCCTTCATACTTTTTCCAAATTTTACAAATTTGATACTTTTGCTTCTTCGGAGGCTGTTTTGGGGAGAAAGGTTCTACAGGCAGTGGTTCCTTCCGTTTAAGTTCCTGCCTTGTCCCTCCCATCATCCGTGTACTTTAGCTTTGGTATTGGTATCCCACAAGTAATGGATGATCCGTGGACTGGATACACTTAACAAGAGAAAACATAATTTATGCTTACCTGATAAATTTATTTCTCTTGTAGTGTATCCAGTCCACGGCCCGCCCTGTCCTTTTCAGGCAGGTCTAAATTTTAATTAAACTACAGTCACCACTGCACCCTATGGTTTCTCCTTTCTCGGCTTGTTTCGGTAGAATGACTGGATATGGCAGTGAGTGGGGGGAGCTATATAGCAGCTCTGCTGTGGGTGATCCTCTTGCAACTTCCTGTTGGGAAGGAGAATATCCCACAAGTAATGGATGATCCATGGACTGGATACACTACAAGAGAAATAAATTTATCAAGTAAGCATAAATTATGTTTTTTTTTCAGTCTGTTGCTCTTCAGTTTTGTCTGGGTGCAGCTTTCAGAATATTCTCTAAGGTACTGGATACCTTCTTATGCATAATCAGTTTTCAGGTTATTGCATTGTTTCCTGGTCTGGATGATATCTCTTAATTCATGTTCCATCTTTTCTTTCAGCAGTATTTCTCTCCTGCAGACTCTTGTTGTCAATAATGTTGTTTCTTCAACAACATGGTTGGAAAGCCATTATTACAAACAGTTTACTGGTTCCCCAGGTATGGTTACTTTTCTGGAGGTTCAAATAGATTCAAATTCTATGAGACTTTCTGACAAAGCAAATACTCAGCTTTCTCAGAAAATCTTTCTGGATTTCTGAGCAAGACAATTCCTGATGTTTTGTTGAATTTATCATCAATTCTTCGTACTCTGGCCATTTTTTGTTCATCCTAATTAGACTGTGATCTTAACAAATGCAAGTCTTTTTGGTTGTGGTGCAGTCTGAGGGTCTCGGAGAGTGCAGGGAGTTTGGTTTCCTCAGGAGGCAAGGGTAACTATAAATTTTTTGGAACGCTGTGCAGTCTTATCAGATAATGTCACAATAGTGGCTTACTCCTATCATCCAGTAGGAATGCACACTTCCCTTGAGATGATGGTGTCCTGAATTTTGTTCTTGGCAAATAATAATCTTTGTTTAATTTCTGCAGTTCATATTCCAGGAGTAATCCGGGGAGTGTTTTCTTCTTTTAGAAGTTTTCTATCAGATTGTGGTTCAGTCGGGGTCTTCCAGAAATAGTTCTGATGGCTTCTCGGTTGAACAGCAAGCTCCCCAGATATTTTGAGATGTTCAGGGATCCTCAGGCGACATTTGTGGTTCTAGTGGCTCCTTGGTTGTTTTGTCTGGTTTACATATTTCCATCTCTTGTTCTGTTATCAAGAGTGATAACCAGGATCAAGCAGAAAGTATTATCAGTAATTCTGATTGCTCCAGCATGGCCTCGCAGAAATTAGTTTGTGGGTCTGGTGTAGATGTCCAGTTGTCTTCTGTGTTACGACCTTTCTCAAGGGCTGTTTTGTTTTTTGATCAAGTTCTAAAATCTCTCAACTTGGTGACTTGTAGATTGAATGCTTACTTTTTAGACAGAGAAGTTCTGTTATTGAGTTCTTTATTCTGGTCTGTAAACCTGTGACTAGGACTGTTTTTCATAGGGTTTGGTAGGCCTTTATATATCTGTTTTTTAAGCATGATTTTAGTTGGCACTCTTCGAACTTCTTGAATTCTTCAGGATGGTTTGACTAAGGGTTTAGCCACCAGTTTTTTTTTTTTAAAGTGACAGATTTTGGCTCTTTCACTTTTGTTTCTCTACTAGCTTGCTAAACTTCATGACTTTTTCAGTTTTGTTCCAGTTTTAGTCAGGATTCAGCCAGTGGCAAAATCAATTTCTCCTTTTTTGGAACCTCTATTTGGTTCTAAGAATATCTCAGGTTGAAAGTTTTTGTTTCTTTTAGCAATTCCTGCTGTAAAAAGAATTTCTGAATTTTCTACTTTTCTCTGTGGGCCTCCTTATCTGGTTGTCCATCCGGATAAGGTGGTTTTAAGATGATTTCTTTAATTGGAGTCTCTAGACCATTTTAATCATTAATTTTGTTTTACTTTCTTTTTGTCCTAATCCAAAGGAGAGGCTTCTTCGTATTTTATAAAACTACAGTAAACCAGATAAAACTGTAACCTAGGAGTGCGCCAATAAATAACAAATGGTTGGTGATGAACAAATTGACACTAGTGGACTGAGTTAGCCGAGCGGCTCCAAAGCCTCGGTCCGCTGATTATTGCACTTGATGTGCAGCTGTGTTTGTGAGTACAATTGATATCTACTTTTGTCTCTTCACACTTGCATCTACGATATCGCACCATTGGGCGCCTCTTTTCTTTTCCTTCCTTAGGAACTGGCATCTATTCTTCATATTTTGCATGTTATAGCTTTGAAGTTCTATTTGCAGGCTTCTAAGGATTTTAACTAATCCTCTAGTTTGATTATTATTTTTTTATAATGGGTTAAAAGACCACAGCTATTTTGTTGGCTTCCTGATTGAGGCTTTTGATTTATAAACGTTTTTAGAGACGGGTTAGCCTCCTCTTTTTAAGTTTTTACTGCCCATTCTAATAGGTTGGTTGTCTTTTCCTGGGCTTTTTAGAATGAGGCTTCTGTTGATCAAATTTGCCGAGCAGCTTCTTAGGTCTATACCAGTGTACAAGCTGAAGGCTGGATGTTTACGCAAAGTTATGGTTGTTGGTTCTTCTTTGCTTACCTTTCTAAATTTTTTCTTTATGATGTTTTTGCTTTTTTTTAAGTGGATTTTGGAAAGTCCTGCAAGCAGTAGTTTCTGATCGTTAGGTGCGAAATTACATATGCGGTGTCGGGCGCAAAACCCGGAGTTGCTAATTTTTAGTCTAGTCAATCGATCACATATATACGGTGCAGCATACAAGTTACGTGCGTATAATTTACCCGTCGCCTGCAGGTTTTTACTCCCATAAACTAACATAGAACCGGTGTCGAAAGTTGGTATCACATATTCAGCGCAAGGACTTAAGCGCGCAGAATTGGAGACATTTTACTCCAATTTCACCTTGCCACACATAGGCAGACGTAGCAAGCCTTGCACGGAGTATAAAAGTACCGTAACTCCCTGGAAGCCTCAACACCTAATGCATGCGTAATATCAACTTCTAAACCGCCATCCCCCCACATCGCAATAACTAATAAAAGTATAAACCCCTAATCCACCAACCCCCACATCGCAGAATACCTAATAAATGTATTAACCCCTAATCCGCCAACCCCCCACAATGCAAAGTACTCTATTAACCCAAATCTGCCAACCCCCCAAAACGCAAACTACCTAATTAACCCCTAATCCGCCAACCCCCCCCCCCCTCACAACGCAAACTACCTAATAAAACGAAGTACCCCTAAACCGCCAACCCCCACATCGCAAACTACTTAATAATGTATTAACCCCTAATCCGCAAACCCCCCACAATGCAAAGTACATATTAACCCCTAATCTGCCAACCCCCCACAATGCAAACTACCTAATAAAACTGACCCCTAAGCCGCCAACCCCCCACAATGCAAAGTATTAATCTAATAACAAAGCCCCCTAACCTAACACCCCCTAAATTAACCCCAATTAAAATGCACTAACATAAAATAACAAAATCCTAACTACATAAAAATTAACTACAAATTATCAAAAAATAAAAATCATAAATTACTTGAAGAAAAACTAACATTACCCAAAATAAAAAATCCTAACTTTACATTAAAATATAAAACTAAGATTACAATAAAATAATAATAAACTAAATCATCCAAAATAAAAAAAATTATTCCATATCTAATACCCCCTTAAAAACATAAAAGCCACCCCAAAATAAAAAAAATAACCTTTTGTAGAGCATTGCCCAAAAGATAACAGCTCTTTTTCCAAAAACAAAAATACATATTACCCCCTAAAATTACATCCCCCAAAATAAAAAAAGTCTAACTAAAAACGAATCTATCCATTGCCTCTAAAGGGGCATTTGTATGGGCACAACCCCAAAAAAACAAACCCCAAAATAAGTCCGGCGATCAATCTTCTTCCAGGCGGCAAAAGTCTTCTTCCAGGCGGCTCCCTTTTGTATTGGGGTACCTTGCATTCCTATTGGTTGAAAATTTAAAATCAGCCAATAGGGTGAGAGCTGCTTACATCCTATTGGCTTTTCAAATCAGTATCCCACAATTTTTGTAAATAAAGAAAGAAAAGGAGAGACTTGTTTTTTTATAATTATAATCCAAATAACATAATACAGAGTTCCTGAAGAGATTAACTTCAGGATTCATTCTTTACTTGTGGGATATTCTCATTCCCTACAGGAAGTAGCAAAGAGAGCACACAGCAAAGCTGTCCATATAGCTCCCCCTCTAGCTCCACCCCCCCAGTCATTCTCTTTGCTGGCTCTAAGCACTAGGGTCTCTCTCGGGAGTGTAAAGTGAATGTGGTGTTAGAATTGTAGTTTTATTATCTTCAATCAAAAGTTTATTTTAAATGGTACCGGTTTGTACTATTTACTCTCTAGCAGAAAAGTGATGAAGATTTCTGCTGAGAGGAAAATGATTTTAGCATGTTGTAACTAAAATCCACTGCTGTTCTCACACAGGACTGAGGAGTACCAGAAAACTTCAGTTGGGGGAAACAGTTTGCAGGGTGATCTGCAATAAGGTATGTTCAGTTATTTATTTCTAGACAATACTGAGATAATGCTAGAAGAGACTGACAATATCCCCATGAGGGGAGGGTAAGCTATGTTCACAGACTTAGTAAGGAATTGAATGCTTACATAATAGGGCTAATATACTGGTTGACACTTATTCAGGGCAATAGATTGTTTGGCTAAGGAAAAATCGTTTTGCAAGACACTTTGAAAGCCCTTTTGGGTTTTTTCTGGGGTTATCACATGGCTGGCTGTTAGTCACTTAGGAGTGATTTACTAGGCCTCACAGCTCCGGAGTAGAGTGGGAGGAGCCTAATTGCCTCAGAGAATTGCAGAGAAGTTCATGCTGCTTCACATGGAGGGTCCTGCTGATGTTTGAGGGCCTAAAAGAAGCTATATTCCCCCAAATCTGATCCCTAAGGGAAGGTAGGGCCACAGCAAGGCTGTGGCAAGGTGCTGTAGTGATTTAACCAGGTGTTGGCTTTAGGCTGCTCCGGTTTGGGCATTAAGGGGTTAATCGTTTTAAAACTTGGGGTGCAATCGTATTAAGGCTTTAGCTACGTACTGTGAAAATTTCAGAAAGATTGCTGCATTTTTCACCGTTTTGTAAAATTGTGTGCTCTTTTTATCTCTTAAAGGCACAGTAACGTTTTTTTCAAATTGTGTTTTTTATTTGATTAAAGTGATTCCAAGCCGGTTTGTTTACTCTACTAGTCTGTTAAACATGTCTGACACTAAGGAAAATCCTTGTTCAATGTGTTTAGAAGCAATGGTGGAACCCCCTCTCAGAATGTGTCCCACTTGTACTGATATGTCTATACACTTTCACCCCTTAATGACAACTGACGTACCAGGTACGTCATGCATTAACAAGCAGTTAAAGGGACAGTATACACTCATTTTCATATAACTGCATGTAACAGACACTACTATAAAGAATAAGATGCACAGATACTGATATAAAAATCCAGTATAAAACTGTTTAAAAACTTACTTAGAAGCTGTCAGTTTGGCTCTGTTGAAAAGGTAGATGGAAAGCCCACTGCAAGTGGCAAATAAGACACTCCCCCCCCCTCCCCCTTCTTTTGCATATGAAAAGACCCTTTACACAAACAGGAGCAAGCTGGAGAAGGTAGCTGACAGTATTCACATAAAACTTTGGGGCTTGGTTAGGAGTCTGAAAATCAGAGCAATGTTATTTAAAAATAAGCAAAACTATACATTTATTTAAAAATAAAACTTTATGGGCTTTATAAATAGATCATCTACAAAACATTTATGCAAAGAAAAAATGAGTGTATAATGTCCCTTTAATGACAATAGACGTACCTGGTACGTCAGTTGTCTAACAGAGTGCTGGAAGCGATTGCGATCGCTTCCAGCAGCTCTGAGGGTATTGCAGTGATGCCTCGATATGGAGGCATCCTGCAATACCCCTTTACAATCCTCCGATGCAGAGAAAGCCACTCTGTGGCCCTCTCTGCACCAGAGCTTCGTTGGTGGGTGGGAGCAAGGCAGGGAGGTGGGTGGGCGGCCTGCCAAGGGCCTGTGATGTGGAGGGGGGCGGGATCGGAGGCGGCAGTGTCCAGGGGCACGCACGGACGCGCGCGCGTGGGTGGCAGGCGGGCACGTGGGCACGTGAAAGGAGCGGGTGGGAACTGCTACACTACAGAAAAATGTATTTCAAAATTGGGAGAAAAGGGGGTATTTTAATGTAATAAACGATCGAAGGGTTCTGGGAGGGGGGGGGGAGCTACACTACAGAAAATGGCAAAAAAGGCCAAAAAATAATAAAAGCATTTTTTTTTTTTTTTTAATATACTGGGTACTGGCAGACAGCTGCCAGTACCCAAGATGGTGCCCATTAAGTTAGAGGGGGAGGGTTAGAGAACTGTTTGATGGGGGATCTGTGAGGTTGGGGGCTAAGGGGGGATTCTATACAGCAGCATATGTAAATATGCTATAAAAAAACAAATATACCTTTTATTTTAGTACTGGCAGACTTTCTGCCAGTACTTAAGATGGCGGGAACAATTGTGGGGGAGGGAAGAGAGCTGTTTGGGAGGGATCAGGGGGTCTGATGTTTCAGGTGGGAGGCTGATCTCTACACTAAAGCTAAAATTAACCCTGCAAGCTCCCTACAAGCTACGTAATTAACCCCTTTACTGCTAGCCATAATACACATGTGATGCGCAGCGGAATTTAGTGGCCTTCTAATTACCAAAAAGCAACGCCAAAGCCATATATGTCTGCTATTTCTGAACAAAGGGGATCCCAGAGAAGCATTTACAACCATTTGTGCCATAATTGCACAAGCTGTTTGTAAATAATTTCAGTAAGAAACCAAAAATTTTGAAAAATGTAAAATATTTTTTTATTTGAACGTATTTGGCGGTGAAATGGTGGCATGAAATATACCAAAATGTGCCTAGATCAATACTTTGGGTTGTTTACTACACTAAATCTAAAATTACCCCAAAAAGCTCCCTAATTAACCCCTTCACTGCTGGGCATAATACACGTATGTGCGCAGTGGCATTTAGCGGCCTTCTAATTACCAAAAAGCAACGCCAAAGCCATATATGTCTGCTATTTCTGAACAAAGGGGATGCCAGAGAAGCATTTACAACCATTTTTGCGATAATTGCACAAGCTGTTTGTAAACAATTTCAGTGAGAAACCGAAAGTTTGTGAAAAAATTTGTGAAAAAGTGAACGATTTTTTGTATTTGATCGCATTTGGCAGTGAAATGGTAGCATGAAATATACCAAAATGGGCCTAGATCAATACTTTGGGATGTCTTCTAAAAAAAATATATACATGTCAAGGGATATTCAGAGTCTCCTGAAAGATATCAGTGTCCCAATGTAACTAGCACTAATTTTGAAAAAAAGTGGTTTGGAAATAGCAAAGTGTTACTTGTATTTATGGCCCTATAACTTGCAAAAAAAAACAAAGAACATGTAAACATTGGGTATTTTTAAACTCAGGACAAAATTTAGAAACTATTTAGCATGGGTGTTTTTTGGTGGTTGCAGATGTGTAACAGATTTTGGGGCTAAAAGTTGAAAAAAAGTGTTTTTTTTCCATTTTTTCCTCATATTTTATTTTATTTTTTTATAGTAAATTAGAATATATGATGAAAATAATGCTATCTTTAGAAAGTCCATTTAATGGCGAGAAAAACGGTATATAATATGTGTGGGTACAGTAAATGAGTAAGAGGAAAATTACAGCTAAACACAAACACCGCAAAAATGTAAAAATAGCCTTTGTCACAAACGGACAGAAAATGGAAAAGTACTGTTGTCATTAAGGGGTTAAAGATCATATTGTTGCACTTAAGAATGTGGCCCAAGATGATTCTCAGACTGAAGGTAACGAGGGTAGCCTGTCTGCCTCTCCCCAAGTGTCACAACCAGTTACGCCCGCGCAAGCGACGCCTAGTACCTCTAGTGCGTCTAACCCTTTTACAACAAGGTTTTCTTCTCCAACCTATTGCCTGCATTATTCCTGTAACTACTGCAGCTGCTTTCTGGTTTGAGGCGCTGGAAGACTTGCTCCAGACGGAGACCTCATATGAGGAAATTATGGATAGAATTAAGGCTCTAAAGCTAGCTAATTCTTTTATCACTGACGCCGCTTTCCAAATAGCTAAGTTAGCGGCGAAAAATTCAGGTTTCGCCATTTTGGTGCGCAGGGCGCTATGGCTAAAGTCCTGGTCGGCCGATGTGTCTAAATCCAAGCTTTTGAACATTCCTTTCAAAGGGAAGACCCTATTCGGGCCTGAATTGAAAGAGATTATTTCAGATATCACCGGGGGAAAAGGCCATGCTCTCCCTCAGGACAAAGCCTTTAAAACAAAGAACAAAGCTAATTTTCGTTCCTTTCGCAATTTCAGGAACGGCCCCCTTTCGCAATTTCAGGAACGGCCCCGCTTCATCCTCTCCGGCTGCAAAGCAAGAGAGTAACGCTTCACAGCCCAAGGCAAACTGGAAACCTTACCAGGGCTGGAATAAGGGTAAACAGGCCAAAAAACCTGCAGCTGCCACCAAGACAGCATGAAGGGGTAGCCCCCGATCCGGGACCGGATCTAGTAGGGGGCAGACTCTCTCTCTCTCTCTCTCTCTCTCTCTCTCTTCGCTCAGGCCTGGGCAAGATGTACACGATCCTTGGGCATTAGAGATTGTAGCCCAGGGATACCTTCTAGAATTCAAGGACTCTCCTCCAAGGGGAAGGTTCCACATTTCTCGTCTGTCTACAGATCAGACAAAGAAAGAGGCGTTTTTACGCTGTGTAGAAGATCTACATACCATGGGAGTTATCCACCCAGTTTCAATTGCAGAACAAGGACTGGGGTTTTACTCAAACCTGTTTGTGGTTCCCAAAAAAGAAGGAACTTTCAGACCAATCCTGGATCTCAAAATTCTAAACAAATTCCTCAGTTCCATCATTCAAGATGGAGACCATTCGGACAATCTTACCAATGATCCAGGAGGGTCAATATATGACTACCGTGGATCTAAAGGATGCGTATCTGCACATTCCTATCCACAAAGATCATCACCAGTTTCTCAGGTTCGCCTTTCTGGACAAGCATTTTCAGTTTGTGGCTCTTCCTTTCGGGTTGGCCACTGCTCCCAGAATTTTCACAAAGGTGCTAGGGTCCCTCCTGGCGGTTCTAAGACTGCGGGGCATAGCAGTGGCGTCTTACCTAGACGACATCTTAATTCAGGCATCAACTTTCCAAAGAACCAAGTCTCACACGGAGATTGTATTGGCCTTTCTGAGGTCTCACGGGTGGAAGGTGAACATCAAAAAGAGTTCTCTCTCCCCCCTCACAAGAGTTCCATTCCTAGGAACCCTGATAGACTCGGTAGAAATGAAAATATTTCTGACGGAGGTCAGAAAGCTAAAACTCTTAACTACTTGCCGAGCTCTTTATTCCATTCCTCGGCCATCTGTGGCTCAGTGCATGGAGACAATCGGACTAATGGTTGCGGCAATGGACAATAGTCCCTTTTGCTCGGATACACCTCAGACCACTGCAACTATGCATGCTCAAACAGTGGAATGGGGATTATGCAGATTTGTCTCCTCAAATTCAGTTGGACCAGGAGACCAGAGATTCTCTTCTCTGGTGGTTGTCTCAGTATCACCTGTCTCAAGGAATATGTTTCCGCAGGCCAGAGTGGATCATCGTAACGACCGACGCCAGTCTGTTAGGCTAGGGTGCGGTCTGGGACTCCCTGAAAGCTCAGGGCTTATGGTCTCGGGAAGAAACTCTTCTCCCGATAAACATTCTGGAACTGAGGGCGATATTCAACGCTCTTCAGGCATGGCCTCAACTAGCGGCGGCCAAATTCTTCAAATTTCAGTCGGACAACATCACGACTGTAGCTTACGTCAATCATCAGGGGGGAACAAAGAGTTCCCTAGCGATGACGGAAGTAACCAAAATAATCAGGTGGGCGGAGGATCACTCCTGCCATCTCTCAGCAATTCACATCCCAGGAGTAGACAACTGGGAGGCGGATTTTCTAAGTCGTCAGACTTTTCACCCGGGGGAGTGGGAACTCCACCCGGAGGTATTTGCCCAGCTGACTCAGCTATGGGGCACCCCAGAGTTGGATCTGATGGCGTCCCGTCAGAACACCAAACTTCCTCACTACGGGTCCAGGTCCCGGGATCCCAAGGCTGTATTGATAGATGCTCTAGCAGCGCCTTGGTCCTTCAATCTGGCTTATGTTTTTTTTATGTCTGGTTGCCAGAATCAAGCAGGAGAAGGCTTAGTGATTCTGATAGCGCCTGCGTGGCCACGCAGGACTTGGTATGCAGACCTAGTGGACATGTCATCTGTCCCACCATGGACACTGCCAATGAGGCAGAATCTTCTAATACAGGGTCCGTTCAAGCATCCAAATTTAGTTTCTCTACGTCTGACTGCTTGGAGATTGAACGCTTAATTCTATCAAAGCGTGGGTTCTCTGAGTCAGTTATAGATACTCTGATTCAGGCTAGAAAGCCTGTCACCAGGAAAATCTACCATAAGATATGGCGGATATATCTTTGTTGGTGTGAATCCAAGGGTTACTCATGGAGTAAGATTAGGATTCCCAGGATATTGTCTTTTCTCCAAGAAGGACTGGAGAAAGGATTGTCAGCTAGTTCCTTAAAAGGACAAATATCTGCTTTGTCTATCCTGTTACACAAGCGTCTGGCAGAGGTACCAGACGTTCAAGCGTTTGCTCAAGCTTTAGTCAGAATCAAGCCTGTCTATAAACCTGTGGCTCCTCCATGGAGTCTAAATTTAGTTCTTTCAGTTCTTCAAGGGGTTCCAATTGAACCTTTACATTTCATAGACATTAAGTTGTTATCTTGGAAAGTTTTGTTTTTGATAGCTATCTCTTCTGCTCAAAGAGTTTCAGAATTATCTGCCTTACAGTGTGATTCACCTTACCTGGTGTTCCACGCAGATAAGGTAGTTTTGCGTACCAAGCCTGGTTTTCTTCCTAAAGTTGTTTCTAACAAGAATATTAACCAGGAAATAGTTGTTCCTTCTCTGTGTCCTAATCGATCTTCGAAGAAGGAACGTCTATTACACAATCTTGATGTAGTTCGTGCTTTAAAGTTCTATTTACAAGCAACTAAGAATTTCAGACAAACATCTTCCTTGTTTGTTATCTATTCTGGTAAGAGGAGAGGTCAGAAAGCGACTGCTACCTCTCTTTCCTTTTGGCTGAAAAGCATCATCCGTTTGGCCTATGAGACTGCTGGCCAGCAGCCTCCTGAAAGAATTACTGCTCATTCTACCAGAGCAGTGGCTTCCACATGGGCTTTCAAAAATGAGGCTTCTGTTGAGCAGATTTGTAAGGCAGCGACTTGGTCTTCACTGCATACTTTTGCCAAATTTTACAAATTCAATATTTTTGCTTCTTCGGAGGCTATTTTTGGGAGAAAGGTTTTGCAAGCAGTGATGCCTTTCGTTTAAAAGGTACCTGTCTTGTTCCCTCCCTTCATCCGTGTCCTAAAGCTTTGGTATTGGTATCCCACAAGTAAAGGATGAATCCGTGGACTGGATGCACCTTGCAAGAGAAAACAGAATTTATGCTTACCTGATAAATTACTTTCTCTTGCGGTGTATCCAGTCCACGGCCGGCCCTGGCATTTAAGTCAGGTAAAAAAAAAATTGTTTAAACTACAGTCACCACTGCACCCTATGGTTTCTCCTTTTTCTTCCTAACCTTTGGTCGAATGACTGGGGGGTGGAGCTAGAGGGGGAGCTATATGGACAGCTTTGCTGTGTGCTCTCTTTGCTACTTCCTGTAGGGAATGAGAATATCACACAAGTAAAGGATGAATCCGTGGACTGGATACATCGCAAGAGAAAGTAATTTATCAGGTAAGCATAAATTCTGTTTTCTCTAATTTTGCATAGGCTGTTTTCTATTTAGGACCCCCACTCCTTAATTGCTACTTTAGCTAGTAAGCATAAAAATGATATAGGTGCCATAATTAAGGTAGGGGTCAATGGTCCAATATCTAGCCATCAAACCTTTGTATATTAAACTCCAACCTATATTAAGTAGGTCTAATTTTGTTGTTTCTATGTATATGCTATGATTTTTCGTTGATGAATGATTGTCTGCAAACTACAAGACAAAGATAGATCCATATGTATTTAGGAATTAAATGTATTTTAGCTTTGTATAAAGATGATATACTTATGTTTAAGAATGGATTTGACTTTGTAACTATTGTCAGAGCAAATTTGCTGGATATGTATATGGCAATATGATTTTGTTTCCTTGTATTGCATAAGCATATTTAAAATAAATATAATTTAAAAAATAAAAATTGCTATCATTCCAGGGCAGAGGCTCAGCCTGAAGTACTGGTATGACCGAGAGTGGTTAAACAATGGTCATATGCATGGTTTGCCATTTCTGGAAGATAACTACTCCCACCAGAATGCCAAGAAAATTGTGGCTACTCATAAGCTACTGGGAGATGTGCAAAGGGTAATAGAGGTTCTTCATGGTCTTCAACTGAAGATGAGCATACTACAGTAAGTGATCTTGCACAATATTTTACTTTTTTGCTTCCAACGTTATTACATAAATCACTTTTTTCCCACTGGCTTCTATTAAACACAGTACTACAGTTCTGGGTAGGTGTTCTTACAACTCTGGGTAAGCACATTTCACCTAAACTTTTTGCTTCCTTTTTAGTTCTCTTTTTTTATTGGATAATTTAAAGAATAGAATTTTTTTTTGTCCAGCATTGTTTAAATTGTTTTACGTGTTGCCCATAGCCACATGCCTTTATGGTTTAAGCCCTATACTGCTCATAATGATTCTAAATGTATTTATTTTGTATAATGGTGACAGTCCATATGGCTCCATAACATGTGGGATATAATTCCCGCCACTAGGAGGTGGCCAAGAACCCACACAAGAGCTGGGATGCAGGTAGAAATATAAAAATGTACGGAAGTAAGTAGTAATTGTATAAAACTTACTTTATTAAAATAAATATAAAATACTAGCAACGCGTTTCTTAGCCAACCAGTGGCTGTTTCATCAACTGTTGGGTGTTGCTGATTGCCGGATATCAGTCTACTGGGTGACTGTTTTGATCCCAGTTTGCCTCTATTGCACCAAGGGAGGTGCTCCACTAAATGTGAGTGTAATTTTACCATATTATACTTCGCTTGTTCAAACAATACTCGGCCATATAGGCACCCTTGTTTTCTGTATATATCATCTACAGATTATTGAACACCTACCGGAGGTTAGTCTTTTGGGTGACTGCTATTGCTCCCAGATATTTTCCCTTCTGCACCACTAGGGGTGCCACACCAAATGTGAGTGTATACATCACATTATCATTTCTTCATTGTATCATACAATATTGGGCCATGTGGCGCTTCTGTCTTTTTGTATTGTCTACAGATCATTGATCCTGGATCGTGGCCTTGATCCTCTCACAGATAGCTGCCTTGACCTGCACCAACTACCATTCACTGGTGACATCACCATCTTTAAATAGACGTTATCACTGTTATAGACATCAATAATTTTTTGAATATTACAATATTTACTTTTTATAAGTCATTATTGTCTTCCACAAAGGTATCTAGATAAAGATACATCGCTTCTGGCTACTGTTGTGTTATACATGGTATCTAGTTTAATACATATAAATCACAAAAAAGAAGCAGCACAACCAACATATCTTCAACAGATTTATTCGTGCAAACTGCACAGTAACCAAGCCAGACCAAAAAATTGCAACATTTCGGACTTAGTCCTTAATCATGCATGATTAAAGGGAAACTGTACCCAAATTTCTCTTGTAAGGTGTATCCATTACTTGTGGGATATTCTCCTTCCCAACAGGAAGTTGCAAGAGGATCACCCACAGCAGAGCTGCTATATAGCTCCTCCCCTAACTGCCATATCCAGTCATTCTCTTGCAACTCTCAACAAGCATGGAGATAGTAAGAGGAAAGTGGTGAAATGTAGCTGTTATCTTGCTTCAATCAAAAGTTTGTTATTTTTAAATGGTACTATTTTGTCCCAGGCAGAAAAATAGAAGAATCTGCCTGTGATTTCTATGATCTTAGCAGGTTGTAACTAAGATCCATTGCTGTTCTCACACATGACTGAAGAGAGAGGTAACTTCAGCGGGGGAATGGCGTGCAGGTTATCCTGCTATGAGGTATGTGCAGTTAAGATTTTTTCTAGAAGATGTGAATGCTAGAAAATGCTGCTGATACCAAAATTATGTAAGGTAAGCCTGAATACAGTGATTTAATAGCGACTGGTATCATGCTTACTTTCTGAGGTAATACTCTTATATTTACAATATAAAACGTTTGCTGGCATGTTTAAACGTTTTTATATATACTTTGGTGATAAAACTTTATTGGGGCCTAGTTTTTTCCACATGGCTGGCTTAAATTTGCCTAGAAACAGTTTCCTGAGGCTTTCCACTGTGTTACTATGAGTGGGAGGGGCCTAATTTAGCGCTTTTTTGCGCAGTAACTTTTACAGACTGAGACATCCAGCTTCCTCCAGGAGTCCCCTGAATGCTATAGGACATCTCTAAAGGGCTCTTAGGCTTTCCAAAATCGTTTGTTGAGGAAGGTAGGCCCACAGCAAGTGGTGTGACTGTTAAAAAAAAAAAACGTGTATCGTTTTTTGATCCGTTTTTTGAACTAAGGGGTTAATCATCCATTTGCAAGTGGGTGCAATGCTCTGTTAGCTTATTATACACACTGTAAAAATTTCGTTTGATTTACTGCCTTTTTTCACTGTTTTTCAAATTCTGACAAAATTTATTTCTCTTAAAGGCACAGTACCGTTTCTAATATTTGCTTAACTTGATTTAAAGTGTTTTCCAAGCTTGCTAGTCTCATTGCTAGTCTGTACAAACATGTCTGACATAGAGGAAACTCCTTGTTCATTATGTTTAAAAGCCATGGTGGAACCCCCTCTTAGAATGTGTACCAATTGTACTGATTTCACTTTAAGCAATAAAGATCATATTATGTCTTTAAAAAATTTATCACCAGAGGAATCTGACAAGGGGGAAGTTATGCCGACTAACTCTCCCCACGTGTCAGATCCTTTGACTCACGCTCAAGGGACTCACGCTCAAATGGCGCCAAGTACATCTAGGGCGCCCATAGCGTTTACTTTACAAGACATGGCGGCAGTCATGGATAATACACTGTCAGCGGTATTAGCCAGACTACCTGAATTTAGAGGAAAGCGAGATAGCTCTGGAGTTAGACGAAATACAGAGCATACTGACGCTTTAAGAGCTATGTCTGATACTGCCTCACAATATGCAGAAGCTGAAGGAGAGCTTCTTTCTGTGGGTGATGTTTCTGACTCAGGGAAGATGATGCAACCTGATTCTGATATTTCTACATTTAAATTTAAGCTTGAACACCTCCGCGTGTTACTCAGGGAGGTTTTAGCTGCTCTGAATGACTGTGATACAATTGCAGTGCCAGAGAAATTGTGTAGACTGGATAAATACTATGCAGTGCCGGTGTGCACTGATGTTTTTCCAATACCTAAATGGTTTACAGAAATTATTACTAAGGAATGGGATAGACCAGGTGTGCCGTTCTTTCCCCCTCCTATTTTTAGAAAAATGTTTCCAATAGACGCCAACACACGGGACTTATGGCAGACAGTTCCTAAGTTGGAGGGAGCAGTTTCTACTCTAGCAAAGCGTACTACTATCCCTGTCGAGGACAGTTGTGCTTTCTTAGATCCAATGGATAAAAAGTTAGAGGATTACCTTAAGAAAATGTTTATTCAACAAGGTTTTATCCTACAGCCCCTTGCATGCATTGCTCCTGTCACTGCTGCTGCGGCGTTCTGGTTTGAGTCTCTGGAAGAGGCTTTACAGGTAGCGACTCCATTGGATGACATACTTGACAAGCTTAGAGCACTTAAGCTAGCCAATTCTTTTGTTTCTGATGCCATTGTTCATTTGACTAAACTAACGGCTAAGAATTCTGGTTTTGCTATCCAGGCGCGCAGAGCGCTATGGCTTAAATCATGGTCAGCTGACGTTACTTCAAAGTCTAAGCTGCTTAACATTCCCTTCAAGGGGCAGACCCTATTCGGGCCTGGTTTGAAGGAGATTATTGCTGATATCACTGGAGGAAAAGGTCATGCCCTTCCTCAGGATAAGTCCAAATCAAGGGCCAAACAGTCTAATTTTCGTGCCTTTCGAAACTTCAAGGCAAGTGCGGCATCAACTTCCTCTAATGCAAAACAAGAGGGAACTTTTGCTCAGTCCAAGACGGTCTGGAGACCTAACCAGACCTGGAACAAAGGTAAGCAGGCCAAAAAGCCTGCTGCTGTCTCTAAGACAGCATGAAGGAACGGCCCCCTATCCGGTAACGGATCTAGTAGGGGGCAGACTTTCGCTCTTCGCCCAGGCGTGGGCAAGAGATGTCCAGGATCCCTGGGCGTTGGAAATTATATCCCAGGGATATCTTCTGGACTTCAAGGCTTCCCCCCCAAAAGGGAGATTTCACCTTTCACAATTATCTGCAAACCAGATAAAGAGAGAGGCATTCTTACACTGTGTACAAGACGACCTAGTTATGGGAGTGATCCATCCAGTTCCAAAGGAGGAACAGGGACAGGGTTTTTACTCAAATCTGTTTGTGGTTCCCAAAAAAGAGGGAACCTTCAGACCAATTTTGGATCTAAAGATCTTAAACAAATTCCTCAGAGTTCCATCATTCAAGATGGAGACTATTCGTAGCATCCTACCTATGATCCAGGAGGGTCAATACATGACTACAGTGGATTTAAAGGATGCTTATCTTCACATTCCGATACACAAAGATCATCATCGGTTTCTCAGGTTTGCCTTCCTAGACAGGCATTACCAGTTTGTAGCTCTTCCCTTTGGGTTAGCTACAGCCCCAAGAATTTTTACGAAGGTTCTAGGGTCGCTTCTGGCGGTTCTAAGGCCGCGGGGCATAGCAGTGGCCCCTTATTTAGACGACATCCTGATTCAGGCGTCAAACTTCCAAATTGCCAAGTCTCATACGGACATAGTGTTGGCATTTCTGAGGTCGCATGGGTGGAAGGTGAACGAGGAAAAGAGTTCTCTATCCCCCCTCACAAGAGTTTCCTTCCTAGGGACTCTGATAGATTCTGTAGAAATGAAAATTTACCCGACGGAGTCCAGGTTATCAAAACTTCTAAATTCCTGACGTGTTCTTTATTCCATTCCTCGCCCTTCGGTGGCTCAGTGCATGGAAGTAATCGGCTTAATGGTAGCGGCAATGGACATAGTGCCGTTTGCACGCCTACATCTCAGACCGCTGCAACTCTGCATGCTCAGTCAGTGGAATGGGGATTACACAGGTTTGTCCCCTCTACTAAATCTGGATCAAGAGACCAGGGATTCTCTTCTCTGGTGGATATCTCAGGTCCATCTGTCCAAAGGTATGACCTTTCGCAGGCCAGATTGGACAATTGTAACGACAGATGCCAGCCTTCTAGGTTGGGGTGCAGTCTGGAACTCCCTGAAGGCTCAGAGATCGTGGACTCAGGAGGAGACACAACTTCCAATAAATATTCTGGAACTTAGAGCGATATTCAATGCTCTTCAGGCTTGGCCTCAGTTAGCAACTCTGAGGTTCATCAGGTTTCAGTCGGACAACATCACGACTGTGGCTTACATCAACCATCAAGGGGGAACAAGGAGTTCCCTAGCGATGTTAGAAGTCTCAAAGATAATTCGCTGGGCAGAGATTCACTCTTGCCACCTATCGGCTATCCATATCCCAGGTGTAGAGAACTGGGAGGCGGATTTTCTAAGTCGACAGACTTTTCATCCGGGGGAGTGGGAGCTCCATCCGGAGGTGTTTGCACAATTGATTCATCGTTGGGGCAAACCAGAACTGGATCTCATGGCGTCTCGCCAGAACTCCAAGCTTCCTTGTTACGGATCCAGGTCCAGGGTCCAAGTACAGGACCTTCTACTTCAAGGTCCTTTCAACCATCCAAATCTAATTTCTTTGAGGCTGACTGCCTGGAGATTGAACGCTTGATTTTATCAAAGCGTGGTTTCTCTGAGTCAGTCATTGATACCTTAATTCAGGCACGAAAGCCTGTCACCAGGAAAATCTATCATAAGATATGGCGTAAATATCTTTATTGGTGTGAATCCAAGGGCTACTCATGGAGTAAGGTCAGGATTCCCAGGATATTATCTTTTCTCCAAGAAGGATTGGAAAAAGGATGGTCATCTAGTTCCTTAAAGGGACAGATTTCTGCGCTGTCTATTCTTTTGCACAAGCGTCTGGCGGATGTTCCAGACGTTCAGGCATTTTGTCAGGCTTTAGTTAGAATCAAGCCTGTGTTTAAACCTGTTGCTCAACCTTGGAGCTTAAATTTGGTTCTTGGGGGGCGGAGCTAACTAGCAAGGAAAGCAGACGTATGTTCATGGAGCTCCTATACTATAACTAATTAAAGATGAGCATAAATATAACTCTCAAGTGACCCAAACTTATAAACTCTGCAGAAGTCAAGGGTATTCATGTCTGTTAACTGATTAACGAACAAAGCTTTAATAGGTGACCTACAATGTTATATCAGCCGAATCAAGGTTTGGGGCCTAGTATATTTGACGGAACAGTTCAAGTATAATCCTACTTTTGAAGAACCCTTCTTTTAATACTCGCAAAATGGATCCGGAGGTCGCACTACAAAAGTATGAGGATCGTTTCTGTGGGATCTTGGAAGACCACTTCTCAGAAATGAACTCTCTACTCATGCAGCTCCGGGAACAGTTCTTTGTCCCACATGACAAGCAAGATGGCTGTACGCAATCCCTAAGTGATCTGGAAACCTCTGTTCTCCTGAAAGCAGCTGCTGCTATTACTGAAATACGCAGGCAGAGTTTTAAGCCAAGCCGCGAGAAACGGCAAGACAGCCCAAGTGAACCAGGTCCTGAGTTTACTGCCCCGATAACTAAGCCGGTCGAGGATCCGGAGCTAGGCACCCACCGGGAGGATTGTGCGGAAGCGACGTCGCACAGGCTGATTTGTAAAGTGGAAGTAGGTCTACCGCCCTCGAGATGGGCAGATATCTGCGATTACCTAACTTTATGTCACGGAGAGACTACATGGAGCGCTTCGTCATGGCTCTGTTTTACCTTTGCTCCAGTACAGCTCTTAGGGACTGGTGTCACATCGGTCACTGGCATCGGCTAGAGGACAGCTCTTATAGGAGTACAAAACAGATCGGCTTGACATAAGAAATATGAGAGATAAGCTTCTTTGGTTTATGATTCAGGTTATCTCAAGACATTCTGTTTTTGGAACGCAATAATGGTATATGCATACCAAATGATTTGTATTACAGTTCATGTTGTCATCACTATGTTTGTCTAAGGCAGACAGGGCCCCAGCAGATACTTATAGACTCCGGGAGATATTTATGATGACTGTAATGTCGGAGGATGCATTAGTCTCCCTAGTCAGATTGGGACTCTTATTCTGATTTAAGCTGGTTATTTGTTTCTTGGTTGGTCACCTGTATCACGCAGGATATTTGTTCCATAGTCCCCCTAACTATAGCAAAATGCTCAAATTTTAGGATGTACACATTACAAATGAATACTATACAGTCTAAATCTCTCTGTAACTAATATCAGGGTCTGGCAAATATTTATCCATACTCTTATTGGTGAAAGGGTCTTTGCACTAATATTATAGTTAAATAGATATCAATTTATGTGACTTTTACTTTAACAACTCACTTTGTCATTATACCTTGTACCTTATACCTGTAAAGACCTGGAGACCAGACCTTCCAACTAGTATTCTCAGTAGGTTATCTGTCTGTTCCATTACTGTTATTATTATGTTTGTGTTCTGGTGTAAAAATTTCTACTGATATACAAGATATGTTGTTTACACCCATTCACTCGTGAGAGAAGTTCAGTAATAAGTCACAGTTACTCCCAAAGTTAACCCAACTAACATTGGAAATAATATTGCTATCATCATACACTTTCACAACCATGGTCAATACTGTATATTAGGGTTTAGTAACTCTGCTCCAGGTATGTCTCTTTTGGAGTAGGAGGTCCACATCATATATATACACTTTGGTGCGCTGAAGGACAAGAAAGTAGTACAAGTCACCTCTATGATAGTATAGATTAAGTCTATATATTTTATTCTTTTCTAGAGCCGGTCCGGTTATGTTCACCAGTCTTGTTATTAGAACCATAGCTGTATACATTACGCATAGAGACACATTAAGCCCAAGCCCTACTTTGACTGAGTATCATGGCATAGCAATGCACAACGCAACATTGAACTGAATAATAATTAGTATTCCCACCTCTATATAATACCTACTATTGAAAACCCTCACTTCCTTATTCATTATATCTACCCTCCTCCCGTTTACATGCCTAACCTACTAGCCTATTGCATAAGGTTCTAACTCTTCTCTCTCCCCCCCCCCCCCCCCCCTTCCCCTTTCTTTTCCCTATAAATCGAGCGGCTCTTGCCCGCTGTTCTTTCTATCTTACCCTAATCACTATAACCCAAATACCGTAAGCTTTCTCCTTACATCTTCCTGGAGCTAGAATTGACAGTCATAAAATATTCACAAATTGATGTACGGAGAACATCTAAACTCATATAATATAAAATGAAGTTCAATTTTCTGTAACCCAAACCTTTCACTCTAGTCACATCAAGACATGAAAACTGATCCCTTTTTTACATACTCATCACACTTTGGTGATCCCATCTCTTTTTCATACAACATCATCATAATCTGACACCCTGTCATATCACACCCATAGGCTGGCTTCTCCATTATTTATCATATTAATTTATTAGTGTGTCCAATATTAGAGCATAGACCTGATGAGTAGCGCTGTAATCTTTTTTTTTTTTTACTAATCTCATTGGATAATTTCTCCAACATAGGTGTGTCCGGTCCACGGCGTCATCCTTACTTGTGGGATATTCTCTTCCCCAACAGGAAATGGCAAAGAGCCCAGCAAAGCTGGTCACATGATCCCTCCTAGGCTCCGCCTACCCCAGTCATTCTCTTTGCCGTTGTACAGGCAACATCTCCACGGAGATGGCTTAGAGTTTTTTAGTGTTTAACTGTAGTTTTTATTATTCAATCAAGAGTTTGTTATTTTGAAATAGTGCTGGTATGTACTATTTACTCAGAAACAGAAAAGAGATGAAGATTTCTGTTTGTATGAGGAAAATGATTTTAGCAACCGTAACTAAAATCCATGGCTGTTCCACACAGGACTGTTGAGAGCAATTAACTTCAGTTGGGGGAACAGTGTGCAGTCTCTTGCTGCTTGAGGTATGACACATTCTAACAAGACGATGTAATGCTGGAAGCTGTCATTTTCCCTATGGGATCCGGTAAGCCATGTTTATTACGATCGTAAATAAGGGCTTCACAAGGGCTTATTAAGACTGTAGACTTTTCTGGGCTAAATCGATTCATTATTAACACATATTTAGCCTTGAGGAATCATTTTATCTGGGTATTTTGATATAATAATATCGGCAGGCACTGTATTAGACACCTTATTTCTTAGGGGCTTTCCCAAAGCATAAGCAGAGCCTCATTTTCGCGCCGGTGTGGCGCACTTGTTTTTGAGAGGCATGGCATGCAGTCGCATGTGAGAGGAGCTCTGATACTTAGAAAAGACTTTCTGAAGGCGTCATTTGGTATCGTATTCCCCTTTGGGCTTGGTTGGGTCTCAGCAAAGCAGATACCAGGGACTGTAAAGGGGTTAAAGTTTAAAAACGGCTCCGGTTCCGTTATTTTAAGGGTTAAAGCTTCCAAATTTGGTGTGCAATACTTTTAAGGCTTTAAGACACTGTGGTGAAAATTTGGTGAATTTTGAACAATTCCTTCATGTTTTTTCGCAATTGCAGTAATAAAGTGTGTTCAGTTTAAAATTTAAAGTGACAGTAACGGTTTTATTTTAAAACGTTTTTTGTACCTTGTTATCAAGTTTATGCCTGTTTAACATGTCTGAACTACCAGATAGACTGTGTTCTGAATGTGGGGAAGCCAGAATTCCTATTCATTTAAGTAAATGTGATTTATGTGATAATGACAATGATGCCCAAGATGATTCCTCAAGTGAGGGGAGTAAGCATGGTACTGCATCATTCCCTCCTTCGTCTACACGAGTCTTGCCCACTCAGGAGGCCCCTAGTACATCTAGCGCGCCAATACTCCTTACTAATGCAACAATTAACGGCTGTAATGGATAATTCTGTCAAAAACATTTTAGCCAAAATGAACCCTTGTCAGCGTAAGCGTGGCTGCTCTGTTTTAGTTACTGAAGAGCATGACGACGCTGATATTAATATCTCTGAAGGGCCCCTAACCCAATCTGATGGGGCCAGGGAGGTTTTGTCTGAGGGAGAAATTACTGATTCAGGGAACATTTCTCAACAGGCTGAACCTGATGTGATTGCATTTAAATTTAAGTTGGAACATCTCCGCATTCTGCTTAAGGAGGTATTATCCACTCTGGATGATTGTGAAAAGTTGGTCATCCCAGAGAAACTATGTAAAATGGACAAGTTCCTAGAGGTGCCGGGGCTCCCAGAAGCTTTTCCTATACCCAAGCGGGTGGCGGACATTGTTAATAAAGAATGGGAAAGGCCCGGTATTCCTTTCGTCCCTCCCCCCATATTTAAAAAATTGTTTCCTATGGTCGACCCCAGAAAGGGACTTATGGCAGACAGTCCCCCAAGGTCGAGGGAGCGGTTTCTACTTTAAACAAACGCACCACTATACCCATAGAGGATAGTTGTGCTTTCAAAGATCCTATGGATAAAAAATTAGAAGGTTTGCTTAAAAAAATGTGTTTGTTCAGCAGGGTTACCTTCTACAACCAATTTCATGCATTGTCCCTGTCGCTACAGCCGCGTGTTTCTGGTTCGATGAGCTGGTAAAGGCGGTCGATAGTGATTCTCCTCCTTATGAGGAGATTATGGACAGAATCAATGCTCTCAAATTGGCTAATTCTTTCACCCTAGACGCCACTTTGCAATTGGCTAGGTTAGCGGCTAAGAATTCTGGGTTTGCTATTGTGGCGCGCAGAGCGCTTTGGTTGAAATCTTGGTCGGCTGATGCGTCTTCCAAGAACAAGCTACTAAACATTCCTTTCAAGGGGAAAACGCTGTTTGGCCCTGACTTGAAAGAGATTATCTCTGATATCACTGGGGGTAAGGGCCACGCCCTTCCTCAGGATCGGCCTTTCAAGGCAAAAAATAGACCTAATTTTCGTCCCTTTCGTAAAAACGGACCAGCCCAAAGTGCTACGTCCTCTAAGCAAGAGGGTAATACTTCTCAAGCCAAGCCAGCTTGGAGACCAATGCAAGGCTGGAACAAGGGAAAGCAGGCCAAGAAACCTGCCACTGCTACCAAGACAGCATGAAAGGTTGGCCCCCGATCCGGGACCGGATCTGGTGGGGGGCAGACTCTCTCTCTTCGCTCAGGCTTGGGCAAGAGATGTTCTGGACCCTTGGGCGCTAGAAATAGTCTCCCAGGGTTATCTTCTGGAATTCAAGGGACTTCCCCCAAGGGGGAGGTTCCACAGGTCTCAGTTGTCTTCGGACCACATAAAAAGACAGGCGTTCTTACATTGTGTAGAAGACCTGTTAAAAATGGGAGTGATTCATCCTGTTCCATTAAGAGAACAAGGGATGGGGTTCTACTCCAATCTGTTCATAGTTCCCAAAAAAGAGGGAACGTTCAGACCAATCTTAGATCTCAAGATCTTAAACAAGTTTCTCAAGGTTCCATCGTTCAAGATGGAAACCATTCGAACTATTCTTCCTTCCATCCAGGAAGGTCAATTCATGACCACGGTGGATTTAAAGGATGCGTATCTACATATTCCTATCCACAAGGAACATCATCGGTTCCTAAGGTTCGCATTCCTGGACAAACATTACCAGTTCGTGGCGCTTCCTTTCGGATTAGCCACTGCTCCAAGGATTTTCACAAAGGTACTAGGGTCCCTTCTAGCGGTGCTAAGACCAAGGGGCATTGCAGTAGTACCTTACTTGGACGACATTCTAATTCAAGCGTCGTCCCTTCCTCAAGCAAAGGCTCACACGGACATCGTCCTGGCCTTTCTCAGATCTCACGGCTGGAAAGTGAACGTGGAAAAGAGTTCTCTATCCCCGTCAACAAGGGTTCCCTTCTTGGGAACAATTATAGACTCCTTAGAAATGAGGATTTTTCTAACAGAGGCCAGAAAAACAAAACTTCTAGACTCTTGTCGGATACTTCATTCCGTTCCTCTTCCTTCCATAGCTCAGTGCATGGAAGTGATCGGGTTGATGGTAGCGGCAATGGACATAGTTCCTTTTGCGCGCATTCATCTAAGACCATTACAACTGTGCATGCTCAGTCAGTGGAATGGGGACTATACAGACTTGTCTCCGAAGATACAAGTAGATCAGAGGACCAGAGACTCACTCCGTTGGTGGCTGTCCCTGGACAACCTGTCACAAGGGATGACATTCCGCAGACCAGAGTGGGTCATTGTCACGACCGACACCAGTCTGATGGGCTGGGGCGCGGTCTGGGGATCCCTGAAAGCTCAGGGTCTTTGGTCTCGGGAAGAATCTCTTCTACCGATAAATATTCTGGAACTGAGAGCGATATTCAATGCTCTCAAGGCTTGGCCTCAGCTAGCGAGGACCAAGTTCATACGGTTTCAATCAGACAACATGACAACTGTTGCGTACATCAACCATCAGGGGGGAACAAGGAGTTCCCTAGCGATGGAAGAAGTGACCAAAATCATTCTATGGGCGGAGTCTCACTCCTGCCACCTGTCTGCTATCCACATCCCAGGAGTGGAAAATTGGGAAGCGGATTTTCTGAGTCGTCAGACATTGCATCCGGGGGAGTGGGAACTCCATCCGGAAATCTTTGCCCAAGTCACTCAGCTGTGGGGCATTCCAGACATGGATCTGATGGCCTCTCGTCAGAACTTCAAAGTTCCTTGCTACGGGTCCAGATCCAGGGATCCCAAGGCGGCTCTAGTGGATGCACTAGTAGCACCTTGGACCTTCAAACTAGCTTATGTGTTCCCGCCGTTTCCTCTCATCCCCAGGCTGGTAGCCAGGATCAATCAGGAGAGGGCGTCGGTGATCTTGATAGCTCCTGCGTGGCCACGCAGGACTTGGTATGTAGATCTGGTGAATATGTCATCGGCTCCACCTTGGAAGCTACCTTTGAGACGAGACCTTCTTGTTCAGGGTCCGTTCGAACATCCGAATCTGGTTTCACTCCAGCTGACTGCTTGGAGATTGAACGCTTGATTTTATCGAAGCGAGGATTCTCAGATTCTGTTATCGATACTCTTGTTCAGGCCAGAAAGCCTGTAACTAGAAAGATTTACCACAAAATTTGGAAAAAATATATCTGTTGGTGTGAATCTAAAGGATTCCCTTGGGACAAGGTTAAGATTCCTAGGATTCTATCCTTCCTTCAAGAAGGATTGGAAAAAGGATTATCTGCAAGTTCCCTGAAGGGACAGATTTCCGCCTTGTCGGTGTTACTTCACAAAAAGCTGGCAGCCGTGCCAGATGTTCAAGCTTTTGTTCAGGCTCTGGTTAGAATCAAGCCTGTTTACAAACCTTTGACTCCTCCTTGGAGTCTCAATTTAGTTCTTTCAGTTCTCCAGGGGGTTCCGTTTGAACCCTTGCATTCCGTTGATATTAAATTATTATCTTGGAAAGTTTTGTTTTTGGTTGCAATTTCTTCTGCTAGAAGAGTTTCAGAATTATCTGCTCTGCAGTGTTCTCCTCCTTATCTGGTGTTCCATGCAGATAAGGTGGTTTTACGTACTAAACCTGGTTTTCTTCCGAAAGTTGTTTCTAACAAAAACATTAACCAGGAGATTATCGTACCTTCTCTGTGTCCGAAACCAGTTTCAAAGAAGGAACGTTTGTTGCACAATTTGGATGTTGTTCGCGCTCTAAAATTCTATTTAGATGCTACAAAGGATTTTAGACAAACATCTTCCTTGTTTGTTGTTTATTCCGGTAAAAGGAGAGGTCAAAAAGCAACTTCTACCTCTCTCTCTTTTTGGATTAAAAGCATCATCAGATTGGCCTACGAGACTGCCGGACGGCAGCCTCCCGAAAGAATCACAGCTCATTCCACTAGGGCTGTGGCTTCCACATGGGCCTTCAAGAACGAGGCTTCTGTTGATCAGATATGTAGGGCAGCGACTTGGTCTTCACTGCACACTTTTACCAAATTTTACAAGTTTGATACTTTTTGCTTCTTCTGAGGCTATTTTTGGGAGAAAGGTTTTGCAAGCCGTGGTGCCTTCCATTTAGGTGACCTGATTTGCTCCCTCCCTTCATCCGTGTCCTAAAGCTTTGGTATTGGTTCCCACAAGTAAGGATGACGCCGTGGACCGGACACACCTATGTTGGAGAAAACAGAATTTATGTTTACCTGATAAATTACTTTCTCCAACGGTGTGTCCGGTCCACGGCCCGCCCTGGTTTTTTAATCAGGTCTGATAATTTATTTTCTTTAACTACAGTCACCACGGTACCATATGGTTTCTCCTATGCTAATATTCCTCCTTAACGTCGGTCGAATGACTGGGGTAGGCGGAGCCTAGGAGGGATCATGTGACCAGCTTTGCTGGGCTCTTTGCCATTTCCTGTTGGGGAAGAGAATATCCCACAAGTAAGGATGACGCCGTGGACCGGACACACCGTTGGAGAAAGTAATTTATCAGGTAAACATAAATTCTGTTTTTCATGTAACAGCATTGTATGTCATACTATTATGTAATTTTGCTTTTTGGGTGAAGCATGTTTGTTAGTTCTTATTGAAACTTCAATAAAAAAATGTTAAAATAAAAAAAATTTGGTTCTTAAAGTTCTTCAGGGGGTTCGGTTTGAACCTCTTCATTCCATAGATATCAAACTTTTATCTTGGAAAGTTCTTTTTTTGGTAGCTATTTCCTCGGCTCGTAGAGTTTCCGAGTTATCTGCCTTACAATGTGATTCTCCTTATCTGATCTTCCATGCAGATAAGTTAGTTCTGCGTACCAAACCTGGGTTTTTACCTAAGGTGGTATCTAATAAGAATATCAATCAAGAGATTGTTGTTCCGTCTTTGTGTCCTAATCCTTCTTCAAAGAAGGAACGTCTATTACACAATCTGGACGTGGTTCGTGCTTTAAAGTTTTACTTACAAGCTACTAAAGATTTTCGTCAAAAATCTGCTTTGTTGGTTGTCTACTCTGGACGGAGGAGAGGTCAAAAGGCTTTGGCAACCTCTCTTTCTTTTTGGCTAAAAAGCATAATCCGCTTAGCCTATGAGACTGCTGGCCAGCAGCCTCCTGAAAAGATTACAGCTCATTCTACTAGAGCTGTGGCTTCCACATGGGCCTTTAAAAATGAGGCTTCTGTTGAACAGATTTGCAAGGCGGCGACTTGGTCTTCGCTTCATACTTTTTCAAAATTCTACAAATTTCATACTTTTGCTTCTTCGGAGGCTATTTTTGGGAGAGAGGTTTTACAGGCAGTGGTACCTTCCGTTTAAGTACCTGCCTTGTCCCTCCCTTCATCCGTGTACTTTAGCTTTGGTATTGGTATCCCACAAGTAATGGATGATCCGTGGACTGGATACACCTTACAAGAGAAAACATAATTTATGCTTACCTGATAAATCTATTTCTCTTGTGGTGTATCCAGTCCACGGCCCGCCCTGTCATTTTAAGGCAGGTATTTTTTAATTTTAAACTACAGTCACCACTGCACCCTATGGTTTCTCCTTTCTCTGCTTGTTTTCGGTCGAATGACTGGATATGGCAGTTAGGGGAGGAGCTATATAGCAGCTCTGCTGTGGGTGATTCTCTTGCAATTTCCTGTTGGGAAGGAGAATATCCCGCAAGTAATGGATGATCCGTGGACTGGATACACCACAAGAGAAATAAATTTATCAGGTAAGCATAAATTATGTTTTTTTCTTTCGTGATTCAGATTGAGCATGGCATTTTAAGCAACTTTCTAATTTACTCCTATTATCAAATTTTCTTCATTCTCTTGGTATCTTTATTTGAAATGCAAGAAAGTAAGTTTAGATGTCGGCCCATTTTTGGTGATCAACCTGGATTGCTCTTGCTGATTGGTGGATAAACTCATCCACCAATAAATAAGTGCTGTCCGGAGTTCTGAATAAAAAAAAAAAGCTTAGATGTCTTCTTTTTAAAATAAAGATAGCAGGAGAACAAAGAAAAATTGATAATATGAATAAATTAGAAAATGGCTTAAAATTGCATGCTCTAACTGAATCATGAAAGAAAAAATTTGGGTTCAGTGTCCCTTTAAGGACGAAGTCCGAAACGTTGCAATTTTTTTGGTCTGGCTTAGTTACTGTGCAGTTTGCACGAATAAATCTGTTGAAGATATTTTGGTGGTGCTGCTTCTTTTTTGTGATTTATGCTTTTTTGGGTATTGTGCAGTACCCTTGAAGCTTGCACACCTCCCTGATCCCAGGTGCTGGAATTTTCTTTGGACTTCCTAGTTTAATATATTCACATATTATGAATATTTAATATATTCAATATTCACATTGATATACGCTGCATTTTATTTTACAGCATATATCTTAGCTTGATTTGATTGTAAATGGTATACCAAGGGCGCCCCCTATTTAGTCTACAGTGTACACAGCTTACTATAATATGTGCAATTATGTATTGTACTGAGCATAATGACGTATGGTACCATTATCATATATTTATAACTATCTGTGATATCAATACCTATATATATGTCCATGAAGCATTGTACTCTCCATTTCAAGTGGATGTAAACAGAGTTGTTGTTTATGCCCGTCTGCATTCTCTATACTGTTGTACATTTAATGCTTTTTGGAATGTTATTTGCAGTAATGTACTTCATGTACCTTTTATGTACACTATTATATGCAAATCTACATAAATCTATATGTTTATTGCGCATGCACCAGCACACACAATGCTTTTTACATGTGCAGAACTTTGTCTATGTAGATCTGTAGACTTTATATATTCTATACAATTTCTTAGTGCATGCAATAATATTATAATATATACTTATATATGCATATACCTTTCATACACTCTGCATGATTAATTCCAAATGCAGTCGTGCAGGACAATTCTTAGTACAACAGTGGAGATCCTCTAGAGACAATATTTATCGGTATCTCTTCCATACCTATTATATGTTTATATCTATGCATATAGGTTTTATGTATATACTGAACATTGATCATGAATATTTTTCATCAGCAATGTACATAGTGTATTCACTTTGTAAAAGTTTAAGTATATGCAGTCTGCTCATTCCGGACATGGATTTACAAGTATCTGTTAATCTATATGTAGTGCTTGTCTAGTCAGTCAGGCCAAATTACATGCAAACTATGTGCATATTGTTTAGTACAGGCATGTGTATAGTACATACTGATACTTATTACATGTACAGATTTATAAACTTGGTATTACCTAATGCATAATTTAATTTATTTCAGCATTCATCTTGAAAAAATAGTCTGGATATCCAAATGTATTCATTTTGACCTTCAAGAGATCTGTAGTATTCCTTTTCTTAGAAGCAGAGTCCTCCTAATTGACGAGCAGACATGGATCCCCTTTGGGAAAAGTCATATGATGGTTTAGGGGCTAGGTAAGTTGGCTTGGAAGCTGAAGATTGAGAGTTCAAATCCAGCTATAGCTACTTGCTTTATCCAGAAATCCTGTAAAGGGGGGCTGCCTTTTTTTTCTAATGTGTCCAGGACCTGGAGGACATGGCAGTTTTTTAGCCCTGTACCTGTCTCAGAACTAGGTCAAAGTGTTTACTCCTAAGAAGGAAAGGGATTTCAGAACGTCTTAGACTTGAAACCCCTAAACAAAATCCTTGGGGTAACCTACCTTCAAGATGAAACCAATTAGCACACTTAACTTTAATCAAACTGGATCAATCCATGCCTCTTCTATACCTTAAAGGGATACTAACCCCAAATTTTTTATTTCATGATTCAGATAGAGCATGCAATTTTAAGCAACTTTCTAATGTACTCCTATTATCAATTTCTCTTGTTAAGTGTATCCAGTCCACGGATCATCCATTACTTATGGAATATATTCTCCTTCCCAACAGGAAGTTGCAAGAGTCCACCCACAGCAAAGCTGCTATATAGCTCCTCCCCTAACTGCCGTATCCAGTCATTCTCTTGCAAGCCTCAACATAGATAAGAGGTTGTGAGAGTCTGTGGTGATTTATACAGGCAGTGGTAACTTCCGTTTAAGTACCTGCCTTGTCCCTCCCATCATCCGTGTACTTTAGCTTTGGTATTGGTATTCCATAAGTAATGGATGATCCGTGGACTGGATACACTTAACAAGAGAAAACATAATTTATGCTTACCTGATAAATTTATTTCTCTTGTAGTGTATCCAGTCCACGGCCCGCCCTGTCACTTTAAGGCAGGTAATTTTTTCATTTGAACTACAGTCACCACTGCACCCTATGGTTTTTTCCTTTCTCTACATGTTTTCGGTCGAATGACTGAATATGGCAGTTAGGGGAGGAGCTATATAGCAGCTTTCTCCAACATAGGTGTGTCCGGTCCACGGCGTCATCCTTACTTGTGGGATATTCTCTTCCCCAACAGGAAATGGCAAAGAGCCCAGCAAAGCTGGTCACATGATCCCTCCTAGGCTCCGCCTACCCAGTCATTCTCTTTGCCGTTGTACAGGCAACATCTCCACGGAGATGGCTTAGAGTTTTTTAGTGTTTAACTGTAGTTTTTATTATTCAATCAAGAGTTTGTTATTTTAAAATAGTGCTGGTATGTACTATTTACTCAGAAACAGAAAAGAGATGAAGATTTCTGTTTGTATGAGGAAAATGATTTTAGCACCGTAACTAAAATCCATGGCTGTTCCACACAGGACTGTTGAGAGCAATTAACTTCAGTTGGGGGAACAGTGTGCAGTCTCTTACTGCTTGAGGTATGACACATTCTAACAAGACGATGTAATGCTGGAAGCTGTCATTTTCCCTATGGGATCCGGTAAGCCATGTTTATTAAGATAGTAAATAAGGGCTTCACAAGGGCTTATTAAGACTGTAGACTTTTTCTGGGCTAAATCGATTCATTATTAAACATATTTAGCCTTGAGGAATCATTTATTCTGGGTATTTTGATATGATTATATCGGCAGGCACTGTTTTTGACACCTTATTCTTTAGGGGCTTTCCCTAATCATAGTCAGAGCCTCATTTTCGCGCCGGTATGGCGCACTTGTTTTTGAGGACAGCATGGCATGCAGCTGCATGTGTGTGGAGCTCTGTTACATAGAAAAGTCTTTCTGAAGGCATCATTTGGTATCGTATTCCCCTTTGGGCTTGGTTGGGTCTCAGCAAAGCAGATTCCAGGGACTGTAAAGGGGTTAAATATAAAAACGGCTCCGGTTCCGTTATTTTAAGGGTTAAAGCTTCCAAATTTGGTGTGCAATACTTTTAAGGCTTTAAGACACTGTGGTGAAATTTTGGTGAATTTTGAACAATTCCTTCATACTTTTTCGCAATTGCAGTAATAAAGTGTGTTTAGTTTAAAATTTAAAGTGACAGTAACGGTTTTATTTTAAAACGTTTTTTTGTGCTTTGTTATCAAGTTTATGCCTGTTTAACATGTCTGAACTACCAGATAGATTGTGTTCTGACTGTGGGGAAACCAAGGTTCCTTCTCATTTAACTATATGTATTTTATGTCATAAAAAAATTTAGTAAAAATGATGCCCAAGATGATTCCTCAAGTGAGGGGAGTAAGCATGGTACTGCATCATCCCCTCCTTCGTCTACACCAGTCTTGCCCATACAGGAGGCCCCTAGTACATCTAGTGCGCCAATACTCCTTACTATGCAACATTTAACGGCTGTAATGGATAATTCTATCAAAAACATTTTAGCCAATATGCCCACTTATCAGCGAAAGCGCGACTGCTCTGTTTTAGAAAATTCTGTAGAGCATGAGAACGCTGATGATATGGTTTCCGAAGGGCCCCTACACCAGTCTGAGGGGGCCAGGGAGGTTTTGTCTGAGGGAGAAATTTCAGATTCAGGAAACATTTCTCAACAAGCTGAACCTGATGTGATTACTTTTAAGTTTAAGTTGGAACATCTCCGCGCTCTGCTTAAGGAGGTGTTACCCAATTTGGATGATTGTGATTATCTGGTCATTCCAGAACCACTATGTAAAATGGAAAAGTTCTTAGAGGCCCCGGGGCCCCCCGAAGCTTTTCCTATATCCAAGCGGGTGGCGTACATTGTTAGTAAAGAATGGGACAGGCCCGGTATACCTTTAGTACCTCCCCCCATATTTATAAAATTGTTTTCCTATAGTCGACCCCAGAAAGGACTGATGGCAGACAGTCCCCAAGGTCGAGGGGGCGGTTTCTACTCTACACAAGCGCGCCACTATACCCATAGAAGATAGTTGTGTTTTCCAAGATTCTATGGATAAAAAATTAGAAGGTCTGCTAAAGATGTTTGTTCAGCAAGGTTCCCTTCTACAACCAATTGCATGCATTGTCCATGTCACTGCAGCCGCGTGTTTCTAGTTTGATGAGCTAGGAAAGGCGATTATTAGTAATTCTTCTTCTTATGAGGAGATTATGGACAGAATTCGTGCTCTTAAATTGGCTAATTCTTTCACCCTAGACGCCACCTTGCAATTGGCTAGGTTAGCGGCGAAAAAATTCTGGGTTTGCTATTGTGGCGCAGAGCGCTTTGGTTAAAATCTTGGGCAGCGGATGCGTCTTCCAAGAACAAATTGCTTGACATTCCTTTCAAGGGGAAAAACACTCTTTGGCCCTGACTTGAAAGAGATTATCTCTGATATCACTGGGGGCAAGGGCCACGCCCTTCCTCAGGATAGGTCTTTTCAAGACCAAAAATAAACCTAAGTTTCGTCCCTTTCGCAGAAACGGATCAGCCCCAAGGGCTACGTCCTCTAAGCAGGAAGGTAATACTTCTCAAGCCAATCCAGCCTGGAGACCTATGCAAGGCTGGAACAAAGGAAAGCAGGCCAGGAAACCTGCCACTGCTACCAAGACAGCATGAAATGCGGGCCCCCGATCCGGGACCGGATCTGGTGGGGGGCAGACTCTCTCTCTTCGCTCAGGCTGGGGCAAGAGATGTTCTGGATCCTTGGGCGCTAGATATAGTCTCCCAAGGTTATTCTCTGGAGTTCAAGGGGCTTCCTCCAAGGGGGAGGTTCCACAGGTCTCAGTTGTCTTCAGACCACATAAGAAGACAGGCATTCTTACATTGGGTAGAAGACCTGCTAAAAATGGGAGTGATTCATCCTGTTCCATTAGGAGAACAAGGGATGGGGTTCTACTCCAATCTGTTCATAGTTCCCAAAAAAGAGGGAACGTTCAGACCAATCTTAGATCTCAAGATCTTGAACAAGTTTCTCAAGGTTCCATCGTTCAAGATGGAAACCATTCGAACACTTCTTCCTTCCATCTAGGAAGGTCAATTCATGACCAAGGTGGATTTCAAGGATGCGTATCTACATATTCCTATCCACAAGGAACATCATCGGTTCCTAAGGTTTGCATTCCTGGACAAGCATTTCCAGTTCGTGGCGTTTTCTTTCGGATTAGCCACTGCTCCTAGGATTTTCTCATAGGTACTAGGGTCCCTTCTGGCGGTGCTAAGACCAAGGGGCATTGCTGTAGTACCTTACTTGGACGACATTCTGATTCGAGCGTCGTCCCTTCCTCAAGTAAAGGCTCACACGGACATTGTCCTGGCCTTTCTCAGATCTCACGGATGGAAAGTGAACGTGGAAAAGAGTTCTCTATCTCCGTCAACGAGGGTTCCCTTCTTGGGAACTATAATAGACTCCTTAGAAATGAGGATTTTTCTGACAGAAGCCAGAAAAACAAAACTTCTAGACTCTTGTCGGATACTTCATTCCGTTCCTCTTCCTTCCATAGCGCAGTGCATGGAAGTGATAGGTTTGATGGTAGCGGCAATGGACATAGTTCCTTTTGTGCGCATTCATCTAAGACCATTACAACTGTTCATGCTCAGTCAGTGGAATGGGGACTATTCAGACTTGTCTCCGAAGATACAAGTAAATCAGAGGACCAGAGACTCATTCCGTTGGTGGCTGTCCCTGGACAACCTGTCACAAGGGATGACCTTCCGCAGACCAGAGTGGGTCATTGTCACGACCGACGCCAGTCTGATGGGCTGGGGCGCGGTCTGGGGATCCCTGAAAGCTCAGGGTCTTTGGTCTCGGGTAGAATCTCTTCTACCGATAAATATTCTGGAACTGAGAGCGATATTCAATGCTCTCAAAGCTTGGCCTCAGCTAGCGAGGGCCAAGTTCATACATCAACCATCAGGGGGGAACAAGGAGTTCCCTAGCGATGGAAGAAGTGACCAAAATCATTCTATGGGCGGAGTCTCACTCCTGCCACCTGTCTGCTATCCACATCCCAGGAGTGGAAAATTGGGAAGCGGATTTTCTGAGTCGTCAGACATTGCATCCGGGGGAGTGGGAACTCCATCCGGAAATCTTTGCCCAAGTCACTCAACCGTGGGGCATTCCAGACATGGATCTGATGGCCTCTCGTCAGAACTTCAGAGTTCCTTACTACGGGTACAGATCCAGGGATCCCAAGGCGGCTCTAGTGGATGCACTAGTAGCACCTTGGACCTTCAAACTAGCTTATGTGTTCCCGCCGTTTCCTCTCATCCCCAGGCTGGTAGCCAGGATCAATCAGGAGAGGGCGTCGGTGATTTTGATAGCTCCTGCGTGGCCACGCAGGACTTGGTATGCAGATCTGGTGAATATGTCATCGGCTCCACCATGGAAGCTACCTTTGAGACGAGACCTTCTTGTTCTAGGTCCGTTCGACCCACTCCAGCTGACTGCTTGGAGATTGAACGCTTGATCTTATCAAAGCGAGGGTTCTCAGATTCTGTTATTAATACTCTTGTTCAGGCCTGAAAGCCTGTAACCAGAAAAATTACCACATAATTTGGTATATCTGTTGGTGTGAATCTGCAGGATTCCCTTGGGACAAGGTTAAGATTCCTAAGAGTCTATCCTTCCTTCGAGAAGGATTGGAAAAAGGATTATCTGCAAGTTCCTTGATGGGACAGATTTCTGCCTTGTCTGTGTTACTTCACAAAAAGCTGGCAGCTGTGCCAGATGTTCTAGCCTTTGTTCAGGCTCTGGTTAGAATCAAGCCTGTTTACAAAATTTTGACTCCTCCTTGGAGTCTCAACCTAGTTCTTTCAGTTCTTCAGGGGGTTCCGTTTGAACCCTTACATTCCGTTGATATTAAGTTATTATCTTGGAAAGTTTTGTTTTTGGTTGCAATTTCTTCTGCTAGAAGAGTTTCAGAATTATCTGCTCTGCAGTGTTCTTCTCCTTATCTGGTGTTCCATTCAGATAAGGTGGTTTTGCGTACTAAACCTGGTTTTCTTCCAAAAGTTGTTTCTAACAAAAACATTAACCAGGAGTTAGTTGTGCCTTCTTTGTGTCCTAATCCAGTTTCAAAGAAGGAACGTTTGTTGCACAACTTGGATGTAGTTCGTGCTCTCAAATTTTACTTAGCAGCTACTAAGGATTTCAGACAAACTTTGTCTTTGTTTGTTGTTTATTCTGGTAAACGGAGAGGTCAAAAAGCAACTTCTACCTCTCTCTCCTTCTGGATTAAAAGCATTATCCGATTGGCTTATGAGACTGCCGGACGGCAGCCTCCTGAAAGAATCACAGCTCACTCCACTAGGGCTGTGGCTTCCACATGGGCCTTCAAGAACGAGGCTTCTGTTGATCAGATATGTAAGGCAGCGACTTGGTCTTCACTGCACACTTTTTCTAAATTTTACAAATTTGATACTTTTGCCTCTTCTGAGGCTATTTTTGGGAGAAAGGTTTTGCAAGCCGTGGTGCCTTCCATTTAGGTGACCTGATTTGCTCCCTCCCTTCATCCGTGTCCTAAAGCTTTGGTATTGGTTCCCACAAGTAAGGATGACGCCGTGGACCGGACACACCTATGTTGGAGAAAACAGAATTTATGTTTACCTGATAAATTACTTTCTCCAACGGTGTGTCCGGTCCACGGCCCGCCCTGGTTTTTTTAATCAGGTCTGATAATTTATTTTCTTTAACTACAGTCACCACGGTAACATATGGTTTCTCCTATGCAAATATTCCTCCTTAACGTCGGTCGAATGACTGGGGTAGGCGGAGCCTAGGAGGGATCATGTGACCAGCTTTGCTGGGCTCTTTGCCATTTCCTGTTGGGGAAGAGAATATCCCACAAGTAAGGATGACGCCGTGGACCGGACACACCGTTGGAGAAAGTAATTTATCAGGTAAACATAAATTCTGTTTTGCTGTGGGTGGACTCTTGCAACTTCCTGTTGGGAAGGAGAATATATTCCATAAGTAATGGATGATCCGTGGACTGGATACACTACAAGAGAAATAAATTTATCAGGTAAGCATAAATTATGTTTTTTCTTTGTTCTCATGTTATCTTGATTTGAAAAAGCAGTAATAAAAGGTTAGGAGCCGGCCCATTTTTAGTTCAGCACCTCGGTAGCGCTTGCTGATTGGTTTGCTACATTTAGCCACAAATCAGAAAGTGCTACCCAGGTGCTGAACAAAAAATGGTCCGGCTCTAAAGCTTACAGTACTGCTTTTTCAAATCAAGATAACATGAGAACAAAGAACAATTGCTAATAGGAGTAAATTAGAAAGGTGCTTAAAATCTCATGCTCTATCTGAATCGGGAAATAAAAAAAAATGGGTTTAGTATCCCTTTAAGGATTCATACCTGCAAATATCTTTCCACAAAGATACCCATCATCATGTGTTGTCCTTCCATTAGGTCTGAATACTGCTCCTCACATCTTTATAAAGGTTCTAGGAGCATTGTTGGCGGTCCTCCGGGGATCTAAATTGCCCCTTATCTGGATGTTAACTTACTGCAGGCTCATTCCCTGCCTCTAGTTATTGCTCATACCCAAAGTTTCTATCTTTCCTTCAAGACTATGGTTGGAGAATCAATGTTCCAAAGAACTCTTTATCTCCAGCTTCAAGGTTCTAGGAGTCGTCATAGATTCTGCCCTAATGTGTCTATTCCTGATGGAATTGCGCAGTATAAAGCTTCAGAAGGCGGGTTTATTAATTTCCATCAGTAGCTCTATGCATGGAGGTAGTGGGGTCTTATTGTTATGGCTTTGGACGCTGTTCCCTTTGCACACTTCCACTTGCAACCACTTCAACTGTCTAAGCTCAATCAGTGGTCAAAGAATTATCTGCAATTGGAACAGCAGATTGCTCTGGACTTGTCCGGCAGACAATATCTTGGTGGATACAAGGACCTTCTCTGACCATTGGGGCGTCCATTCTTCGCCCATTTTGGTCTATTGTGAAGATGAATGACGGTCTTTCAGGTTGGGGCGAGGTCTGGAATTCTCGAAGTGCGCAATGAGTTTGGTTCCCTCTGGAGCCGAGGTTACCAATCAACATTCTGGAATTCTGAGGGATTTTTTTAGCTTTTCAGTCCTGGCTCCTCTTAAAACAGGATGTATTTATCTGTTGCCAGTCGGACAATATCACGCCGGTGGTTTTCATACATCATCAGGGGGGGTAGCCACCGTCCACTGGCTATACAGGAAGTGTCCAGAATCTGTCTTGGGCAGAGAGGAATAAATGTTCCCTGTCAGCAGTTCACATTTCAGGAGTGAACAATTGGGAAGTGTATTATTTCAACTGTCAGTCGGCCCATCCAGGAGAGTCATCTCTCCATCAGGACATCTTTGATCAATTAATAATTAAATGGGGTCTACCAGACATGTAACTGATGGCCTCTTATTTAATTCACAATCTTCAAATGCATTGTGTAAGATCAAGAGATCCAGTGTTATTCATTGTTTCCAATTTTATTGTTGAGGTTGATTAATCTTGGGAAGTTCCCCTTCAGGGGGAGTGTACTTGTTATCACCTTTGATTGGTCTCCTGAGACTGTAAGAAAGCGGTTTCTTTACTAAGATATGGTGAGTCCACGGCTTAAGCAATTACAGTTGGGAATATCACTCCTGGCCAGCAGGTGGAGGCAAAGAGCACCACAGTTAAACTGTTAAGCAACACTCCCTTACCCACAACCCCTAGTCATTCTCTTTGCCTTCGGTGCATGGAGGAGGTGAAGTTTAGGTGTCTGAAGAAAAATGTATTTCATCTACAAGCAAGTTTTGGGGCATAGCCATATTTCACATCATTCTTTGCAGTTGAGTAGTGGTGGCTTTAAAGCAGTTAGGAACTTGTAAAGAGGTACTTACTGCGTTTTCTTAACAATTGCTGCCCTAGTTTAGAAAGCCAGAGTTGGCTACTCTGTTCTTTCTTTTTCAAAGGCCTCTGTGAGGAACTGTGTCCCCTCATACATTGTAACTGTTTACATGCCGGACAGTGGAGCAGGTAAGTGCTTTTTCTTCCAGTTGGGGAGACCATGCACTTAACAAATTAAATGACGCTGCTTTTTTATTGGGACATAGATAATCCTGTTGTATGGGTTACACTGGGGTATGAAGCAGGCACTGTAGCATGTGGGAGACTTACATTTAAACTCTTTTAAAAAGAAAGGGTAAAATGTTTTTATTAGGCTTTATTTTCTGATACATATTTACTTCAAACTAAAAGTAAGGCTGCATTTTCTATTTCAGCATCTTATTCATTTCCCCTTTGCTCTAAAATAAAACGATGCAACATTTTAAACTGTCAGGTTTGAAAAAACTTATTTCTGGTACTCAGTGTTGCAGGAAGTAGTGCTTGTCTGTGTCACAAAAGTAATTTGAATTCGGCAGTTGCGGTCACATGACCGGCTTTACTTCATAATGTTTCTGAGGAAAAAGTTGTTTTTCGTAACTTTTCTCACATCATTTTAGCTGGGGATCGATCCTTATTTGGGATAACATTTAAAGTGTATTTTTTCCTTGGCTTTTTTTTTTAATTATATGTTTAAATCTTTGAAACTTATCTGTACAAGTTTATTTACGGTTTCACAACATGTCTGATAATGGAGCAAGAGCCTGCTCTCATGAATTTATGCTTATTATGTTTAGATGCACAAATTGCAGCTCCTATGCAACTTTGTTCTTCATGTGTCAAAATAAACCTTGCAGAATAAAGGTATTTTTTTTTTTTTTTAGCCTAATGTGTGTCAGGATGATGTTCTTAAAATAATACCTCAGCTTTCTCCTGCTACGTCCCAAGCCTCAATGGTGTCACATGCAGTGCCCTGCAGTTCCTCTATAACTCCTAGTGTAGTTTATTTAAAAGCAGAAATTGCTGCCCAGGTATCTTCAGCGGTATCTGCGGCATTCGCTGCCATTCCCAGATTACAGGGAAAACACAAGGAAATCTAGAAATTCGGAATGTAAGGTGCCTGTCCTCAGTTCTGCTTCCCAAGTTGCCCTTTCTCATAAGTCTGATGAGGAAGATGCATCGGGATTTTCTGAGGGTGAAATCTCAGATTCGGACAGTATAATTCCTTCTTCTTAGACTGAGGTGGTATCCTTCAGATTTAAGCTTGAACACCTTTGTGTATTGTTAAAGGAGGTTTTAGCTACTTTAGATTACTCAGATACCGCTGTCGTTGTCACTCCTAAGAAATCTAGTAAACTTAATAGTTTATTTGATGAACCTTCCACTTCTGAGATTTTTCCTGTGCCGGACCATGCTAGAGAGATTATCTCACAGGAATGGGAGAAACCAGGGGTGTCTTTCTTTCCCATCTCCCATTTTTAAGAAAATGTTTCCTGTTGAGGACTCCATTAAAGACCCTTGGTATGCTGTACCCAAAGTTGAAGGGGCCATTTCCACTCTGGCTACTATTCCTATTGAGGATAGCTGCTCTTTTAATGATCCGATGCACAAGAAGCTGGAGGCTTTTTTGAAAAAGATTTATGTTCATCAAGGTCTCCAATGGCAACCTGTGGTGTGTATTGCCACCGTGACTAGTGCGGCATCTTATTGGTTCGACGCCTTGTCTGATTCTCTTCAAGTAGAGACTTCCTTGGATGAAATTCAAGATAGGATTAAAGTTCTTAAGTTGGCCAATTCCTTTATTGCAGATGCCATTTTATAGGTTGTTAGACTAGGAACTAAAACTTCTAGTTTTCCTGTCCTAGCTCGTAGGGCGTTATGGTTGAAATCCTGGTCTGCGGACGTTTCCTCAAGTCAAGCTTCTGGCGATTCCTTACAAGGGCAAAAATTATCTCTGATATTACGGGTGGAAAAAAGGGTCTTTTCTACCTCAAGATAAGAATAGGCCTAAAGGACGTCAGAGTAATTTTCGTTCCTTTCGTAACTTCAGAGGAAAGCCTTCCCCTTCTTCTTCCAAACAGGAACAATCCAAGTCTTCTTGGAAAACCCCATCAGTCTTGGAACAATGGGAAACAATCAAAGAAACCCGCAGCTGATTTCAAATCAGCGTGAAGGGTTTGCTCCCGATCCGGGATCGGATCAAGTGGGGGGCAGGCTTTCTCAGTTCTCTCAAGCCTGGATATGAGATGTCCCAGATCCCTGGACTGTGGACATAGTATCCCAGGGTTACAAATTGGAATTCACGACTTTTCCTCCCAGAGGCAGATTCTATCTCTCAAGATTATCTGCAGATCAGATAAAGAGAGAGGTGTTCTTGAAATGTATACAACATCTTTCCTCCCTGGGAGTGATAATTCCAGTTCCAGTGCAGGAACAGGGTCTCGGGTTCTACTCCAACCTATTTGTTAATCTGGAAAAAAGCTCCCTTTCTTCCCCTGCTACAAGAGTAGTGTTCTTAGGGAACATAATAGATTTTCTATTGATGAAGATTTTTCTGACAGAGGTCAGGAAAAACAAAATAATTTCCTCTTGCCTCTCTCTTCAGGCTACTGCTTATCCTTCAGTGGCTCAATGTATGGAGGTAATCGGTCTGATGGTGACTTCCATGGACATAATTCCTTTTGCTCGATTCCATTTGAGAGCTCTCCAGTTGTGCATGCTCAGACAATGGAAAGTCGACCATGCGGATCTATCTCAGAGAATAGAGTTAGATTAGTCGCCAAGGGACTCTCTCCCGTGGTGGATTTCTCAGGAACATCTGTCTCAGAGCACATGCTTTCGGAGACCTTCCTGGGTGATCGTGACCACAGACGCCAGCCTGCTGGGCTGGGGAGAAGTCTGGAACTCGTTAACAGCTCAGGGCCTTTGGACTTGGGAGGAGTCTGTGCTTCCCATCAACATATTGGAGTTGAGGGTGGATTTATAATGCTCTATTGGCTTGGCCTCAGTTGTCCTCAGCCCAGTTTATCAGGTTCCAGTCAGACAACATAACCTCTGTGGCTTACATTAATTACCAGGGAGGAACTCGGAGTTCCTTAGCCATGGAGGAGGTAACTCGGATTCTTTAGCGGGCAGAGACCCACAATTGCTGTCTTATCTGCCATCCACATTCCAGGAGTAGACATCTGGGAAGCAGATTTTCGGAGCAGACAGATTTTTCATCCCAGGGAGTGGGAACTCCATCTGGAGGTGTTTTCCAGCTTAGTCCTCAAATGGGGGTGCCGGAGTTGGATCTGATGGTATCCCATCAGAGCGCCAAGCTTCCACGGTACGGTTCAAGGTTCCTTGGGTTTTCAGGTTGGCACACATATTTCCTCGGTTTGCTCTCCTTCCACGAGTCATTGCTCGTATCAAACAGGAGGGGGCATCAGTGATTCTAATAGCCCATGCGTGGCCTCGCAGGATCTTGGTTTGCAGAGCTAGTGGAGATGTCATCTTGGAGTCTACCTCTGAGGAAGGACCTGATTCAGGGTCCCTTCCTTCATCCAAATCTCATTTCTCTGAGACTGACTGCTTGGAGATTGAACGCTTAATTCTGTCTAAGCGTGTTTTTTCTGAGTCGGTCATTGAGACCATGATTCAGGCTCTCAAGCCTGTTACTAGAAAGATTTACCATAAGGTATGGCGTAAATATCTTTATTGGTGTGACTCCAAGGGCTACTCTTGGAGTAGAATTAGAATTCCTAAAATTTTATCTCTTCTTCAGGAAGGCCTGGAAAAGGGATTGTCGGTCAGTATCCTGAAAGGTCAGATTTCTGCTTTATAAGTTTTACTACATAAATGTTTGGCGGATGTTCCAGATGTGCAATTTTTTTGTCAGGCCTTGGTCAAAATCAGGCCTGTCTTTAAGTCTGTTGTTCCTTCTTGGAGCCTTAACCTTTTTCTTAAAGTTTTACAGCTGGCTCCGTTTGAGCCGTTGCATTCCATAGACATTAAGTTGTTATCTTGGAAGGTTTTGTTTTTTGTTGCAATCTTATTTTTCATGCCGATAAGGCGGTTCTTCGTACTAAGTTAGGTTTCCTTCTTAAGGTTGTTTCTAATAGAAAGATCAATCAGGAAATTGTTGTTCCCTCTCTGTGTCCTAATCCTCCTTCTTCCAAAGAACGTTTGTTATACAATTTGGATGTTGTATGTGCTCTTAAATTCTACTTACAGGTGACTAAGGATTTTCGCCAGTCCTCTGCCCTCATTGTCTGTTCCTCTGGGAAACATAAAGGTCAGAAAGCTACTGCTACTACTTTTTCTTTCTCCAACATTGGTGTGTCCGGTCCACGGCTTCATCCTTACTTGTGGGATATTCTCTTCCCCTACAGGAAATGGCAAAGAGAGCACCCAGCAAGAGCTGTCCATATAGCTCCCCCTCTGGCTCCGCCCCCCAGTCATTCTCTTTGCCGCTCTGAACAAGTAGCATCTCCACGGGGATGGTAAAGAGTATGTGGTGTTAGTTGTAGTTTTTTATTCTTCTATCAAGAGTTTGTTATTTTAAAATAGTGCTGGTTTGTACTATTTACTCTAAAACAGAAAAATTATGAAGAGTTCTGTTTAAAGAGGAGTATGATTTTAGCAGCAGTAACTAAAATCAATTGCTGTTCCCACGCAGGACTGTTGAGCCCAGAGAACTTCAGTTGGGGGGAACAGTTTGCAGACTTTTCTGCTCAAGGTATGATCAGTCATATTTCTAACAAGACATGTTAATGCTAGAAGACTGTCAGTTTCCCCTTAAGGGGTAAGTAAGCCATTTTCTTAGACTCATAACAGATTAAGGCTTACAAATGGGCTCTACACTGGTTGACACTATTGTGGGCTAAATCGATTGTTTTATTTCATATTTTAATGGCATTTTGAGTGTTTTGTGCACTTAAAAGCACTTTTGTGAACGTTTTTTCACCTGGCATTTAGTTAGACGGCTATTTCAGTCAGGAAGGCCCCTTCACTCTGGTATGCAGAGGAAGGAGGCCCCGTTTTCGCGCCTCAATTGCACAGTTTACTTCTATGGCAGTGCATGCAGCTTCATGTGAGGGGTCATGTGGCATACTAAAACGGACTCTGGAAGGTTTATTTCATTGCTGAATAACTCTCAGGGAAGGTAAAAAGCCGCAGCAAGGCTGTGGCTGTGATTGTAGTGTACTAAAATTGTCTAATTGAACAAATAGCTCCGGTTTGCTCATTTTAAGGGTTAAAGTCTTGAAACTTGGTGTGCAATACTTTCAAGGCATTGGGACTCTGGGGTGAATATTTTGTAAAAATCGGACATTGCCTTCATTGTTTTTCAATATATCAGAAATAAAGTGTGCCTGTTTATTATTTAAAGGGACAGTAACGCTTTTCTTTAAAAACGCTTTTTTTGCATTATTAGCCTGCCAAATCCTGTCTAACATGTCTATTCCTTCAGATGGCTTATGTTCTGTGTGTATGAAAGCCAAGGTGGTTCCCCCAATTAATGTATGCGCAAATTGTGTCAGCGTCCAAACAAAGTATGGACAGTACTGCCACATTGAATAAGATTGCCCAAGATGATTCTTCTAATGAAGGTAGTGGGGATAGTTCTTCATCCTCTCCTTCTGTGTCAACGCCAGTTTTGCCCGCGCAGGCGATACCTAGTACATCTAGCGCGCCAATGCTTGTTACTATGCAACAATTAACAGCAGTAATGGATAATTCTATAGCAAATCTGTTATCCAAACTGCCATCCTACCCTAGAAAGCGTGACAGCTCAGTTTTAAATACAGAAGATGAGCAGGTTGGCGCTGAGGACAATTTATCAGTTATACTCACATTCCCTCACATCAATCTGAATTGGCAGTGAGGGAGGGCCTGTCTGAGGGGGAAATTTCTGATTCAGGAAAAGTTTCTCAGCAGGCAGACACTGATGTTGTAACATTTAAATTTAAGTTAGAACATCTCCGCGCCCTGCTTAAGGAGGTCCTAACTACTCTTGATGACTGTGATTCTTTGGTAATTCCAGAGAAATTGTGCAAGATGGACAAATTCTTAGAGGTCCCAGTGCACGCTGATGCCTTTCCGATACCCAAGCGGGTGGTGGATATAGTGACTAAGGAGTGGGAAAAGCCAGGTATACCTTTTGTTCCACCTCCTATATTCAAGAAAATGTTCCCCATTGTTGACCCCAGAAGGGACGCATGGCAAACGGTTCCTAAGGTTGAGGGGGCAGTGTCAACGTTAGCTAAGCGCACAACTATTCCTATTGAGGACAGTTGCGCTTTTAAAGATCCTATGTATAAAAAATTGGAAGGATTGCTAAAAAAGATATTTGTTCAGCAAGGTTTCCTGCTTCAACCAATCTCGTGCATTATTCCTGTCACCACGGCAGCGTATTTTTGGTTTGAGGAACTAGAAAATTCGCTCCAAAAAGAGACTCCATATGATGAAGTCATGGACAGAATTCACGCACTAAAGTTGGCTAATTCCTTTATTTTGGATGCCGCTTTCCAATTGGCTAAATTAGCGGCGAAAAATTCAGGGTTTGCAATAGTGGCGCGTAGAGCGCTTTGGCTAAAATCCTGGTCGGCGGATGTGTCGTCCAAGAATAAATTGCTTAATATTCCTTTCAAGGGTAAGACCCTTTTCGGGCCGGAATTGAAAGAGATTATTTCAGACATTACTGGTGGAAAGGGACATGCCCTCCCACAGGATAGGCCTTTCAAGGCTAAGAACAAATCTAATTTTCGTTCCTTTCGCAATTTCAGGAACGGACCGAATCCTAACTCTGCGGCCTCCAGACAAGAAGGCAACTCTTCCCAGCCTAAGCCAGCATGGAAACCATTGCAAGGCTGGAACAAGGGTAAACAGGCCAAGAAGCCTGCTGCTGCTACCAAGACAGCATGAAGGGGTAGCCCCCGATCCGGGACCGGATCTAGTAGGGGGCAGACTTTCTCTCTTCGCTCAGGCTTGGGCAAGAGACATTCCGGACCCCTGGGCACTAGAAATAGTCTCTCAGGGGTATCTTCTAGAGTTCAAGGAACTTCCTCCAAGGGGAAGGTTCCACATGTCTCGCTTATCTTCAGACCAGATAAAGAGACAGGCATTCTTACATTGCGTAGGAGATCTATTAAAAATGGGAGTGATAAACCCAGTTCCAACAGCGGAACAAGGTCTGGGTTTTTACTCAAACCTGTTTGTAGTTCCCAAAAAAGAGGGAACTTTCAGGCCAATTCTGGATCTAAAAATTCTAAACAAATTCCTCAGAGTTCCATCATTCAAAATGGAAACCATTCGGACAATTTTACCAACAATCCAGGAGGGTCAATATATGACTACCGTGGACTTAAAGGATGCGTACCTGCATATTCCTATCCACAAAGATCATCATCAGTTCCTGAGGTTCGCCTTTCTGGACAAACATTACCAGTTCGTGGCTCTTCCGTTCGGTTTAGCCACTGCTCCCAGAATCTTCACAAAGGTGCTAGGGTCCCTTCTAGCGGTTCTAAGACCGAGGGGCATTGCTGTAGCACCTTACCTAGACGACATTCTAATCTAAGCGTCGTCTCTTTCCAAAGCAAAGGCTCATACAGACATTGTTCTAGCCTTTCTCAGATCTCACGGATGGAAGGTGAACGTAGAAAAGAGTTCCCTGTCCCCGTCAACAAGAGTTCCCTTTTTGGGAACAATAATAGATTCTTTAGAAATGAAGATCTTCCTGACAGAGGTCAGAAAGTTAAAGCTTCTAAACGCTTGTCAAGTTCTTCAGCCTTCCATAGCTCAGTGCATGGAAGTAGGATTGATGGTTGCAGCAATGGACATAGTTCCTTTTGCTCGAATTCATCTAAGACCATTACAACTGTGCATGCTCAATCAGTGGAATGGGGACTATGCAGACTTGTCTCCCCAGATTCAAGTAGACCAGGTAACCAGGGATTCTCTCCGCTGGTGGTTGTCTCACGATCACCTGTCTCAGGGAATGAGTTTCCGCAGACCAGAGTGGGTCATTGTCACGACCGACGCCAGTCTCTTAGGCTGGGGTGCGGTCTGGGACTCTCTGAAAGCTCAAGGTCTATGGTCTCGAAGAGTCTCTTCTTCCGATAAACATTTTAGAACTGAGAGCGATATTCAATGCGCTCCTGGCGTGGCCTCACCTAGCAAAGGCCAAATTCATAAGGTTCCAGTCGGACAACATGACGACTGTAGCGTACATCAATCATCAGGGGGGAACAAAGAGTTCCTTAGCGATGAGAGAGGTACCCAAGATCATCAAATGGGCGGAGGATCACTCCTGCCACCTATCTGCAATTCACATCCCAGGAGTGGACAACTGGGAGGCGGATTATTTGAGTCGTCAGACTTTTCATCCGGGGGAGTGGGAACTCCACCCAGAGGTTTTTGCCCAGTTAACTCAACTATGGGGCATTCCAGATATGGATCTGATGGCGTCTCGCCAGAACGCCAAGGTTCCTCGATTAGGGTCCAGATCCAGGGATCCCAAGGCGACACTGGTGGATGCATTAGTGGCGCCTTGGTCGTTCAACCTAGCTTATCTATTTCCACTGTTCCCTCTCCTTCCCAGGCTTGTAGCCAGGATCAAACAGGAGCAGGCCTCTGTGATTCTAATAGCCCCTGCGTGGCCACGCAGGACTTGGTATGCAGACCTGGTGAATATGTCATCGGCTCCACCATGGAAGCTACCTTTGAGGCAGGATCTTCTAGTACAAGGTCCGTTCGAACATCCAAATCTAGTCTCTCTCCAACTGACTGCTTGGAAATTGAACGCTTGAGTCTATCTAAGCGTGGGTTTTCAGATACAGTCATAGATACTCTGGTTCAAGCCAGAAAACCTGTAACTAGGAAGATTTACCATAAGATATGGCAAAAATATATCCGTTGGTGTGAATCCAAGGGATTCCCTTGGAGTAAAATTAAAATTCCTAGCATACTTTCCTTTCTCCAAGAAGGTCTGGATAAAGGTTTGTCAGCTAGTTCCTTAAAAGGACAGATATCTGCTCTGTCTGTTTTGTTACACAAACGTCTCGCAGCAGTGCCAGATGTACAGGGGTTTGTACAGGCTTAAGTTAGAATCAAGCCTGTTTACAGACCCATGACTCCTCCTTGGAGTCTAAATTTAGTTCTTTCAGTTCTTCAGGGGGTTCCGTTTGAACCCATGCATTCCATAGATATTAAGTTACTATCTTGGAAAGTTCTGTTTTTGGTTGCTATTTCTTCTGCTAGAAGAGTTTCTGAATTATCTGCTTTGCAGTGTACTTCTCCCTATCTGGTATTCCATACAGATAAGGTAGTTTTACGTACCAAGCCTGGTTTTCTTCCAAAGGTCGTTTCCAACAGGAATATTAACCAGGAAATTGTTGTTCCTTCTCTGTGTCCGAATCCAGTTTAAAAGAAGGAACGCTTGTTACACAATCTAGATGTGGTCCGTGCTTTAAAGTTCTATTTAGAAGCAACAAAGGATTTCAGACAGACATCATCCTTATTTGTTGTGTATTCTGGTAAGAGGAGAGGGCAGAAAGCTACTACCTCTCTTTCTTTTTGGCTGAAAAGCATCATCCGATTGGCTTATGAGACTGCCGGACGGCAGCCTCCTTAACGAATTACAGCTCATTCTACTATTGCTGTGGCTTCCACATGGGCCTTCAAGAACGAGGCTTCTGTTGATCAGATCTGTAAGGCAGCGACTTGGTGGTCTCTGCATACTTTTGCCAAATTTTACAAATTCGATACTTATGCTTCTTCCGAGGCTATTTTTGGGAGAAAGGTTTTGCAAGCCATGGTGCCTTCCGTTTAGGTAACCTGGTTTGCTCCCTCCCTTCATCCGTGTCCTAAAGCTTTGGTATTGGTTCCCACAAGTAAGGATGAAGCCGTGGACCGGACACACCAATGTTGGAGAAAACAGAATTTATGTTTACCTGATAAATTTCTTTCTCCAACGGTGTGTCCGGTCCACGGCCCGCCCTGGTTTTTAATCAGGTTTGAAAAATTTCTTTCTTTATACACTACAGTCACCACTGCACCCTATAGTTTCTCCTTTTTCTCCTAACCGTCGGTCGAATGACTGGGGGGCGGAGCCAGAGGGGGAGCTATATGGACAGCTCTTGCTGGGTGCTCTCTTTGCCATTTCCTGTAGGGGAAGAGAATATCCCACAAGTAAGGATGAAGCCGTGGACCGGACACACCGTTGGAGAAAGAAATTTATCAGGTAAACATAAATTCTGTTTTTTTTGTTACAAAGTATAATTCGTTTGGCTTATGAGACTGCTGGACAGCAGCCTCTTGAGAGAATTACGGCTCATTCCACAAGAGCTGTTTCGTTTTCTTGGGCTTTCAAAAATGAAGCTTCTGTGGAACAAATTTGCAAGGCTGCAACTTGGTCTTCTCTACATACTTTTTCTAAATTTTACACATTTTATATTTTTGCCTCGACTGAGGCTTCTTTTGGGAGAAAGGTTCTTCAAGCGGCGGTGCCTTCTGTTTAGGACTGCCTGTCTTGTCCCTCCCTATTTTTCCATGTCCTCTAGCTTGGCTATTGATTCCCAACAGTAATTACTCGAGCTGTGGACTCCTCATATCTTAGGAAAGAAAAACTAAATTTATGCTTACCTGATAAATTTATTTATTTCCGGATATGGTGAGTCCACGGCCCCACCCTTTATTCTAAGACAGTTGTTATTTTTACTATAACCTCAGGCACCTCTACACCTTCTGTTACTCCTTTTTCTCCATTTCCCTTCGGTCGAATGACTGGAGGTTGTGGGTAAGGGAGTGATACTTAGCAGTTTAACTGTGGTGCTCTTTGCCTCTTCCTGCTGGCCAGGACTGGTATTCCAAACAGTATTTACTCAAGCCGTTGACTCACCATATCCGGAAAGAAATACATATATCAGATAAGCATACAATTTTATTTTTATTTTCAATTTATGTAAAGCCTGATGAAACGGTATTGTACGCCGAGAAATGCATTTTAATTGATTTTAATTCACTGTTCTTTGAGAGCATTTTTATTAGAGGAGGGTCTAGGTAGACTTGCCTCCTGCTCTGTACTTGAATTTAGTATCACAGTGGCCTGGTCTACTTATTTTGGCTGGGAGTCAAGTTAGAGCCCCATAGCCTGCCGGAAGTGGTTTGTAACCATTATCCTTTGAGCGGAGCGAGCCGAGCTGCTCTGATGTTCCGGCCAGCTTGATACAGCTTTATCTGTGCTCTTTACCAAGTGAATGGTTATTACCCCTTTACATATTGATCTGTGTTTGATGTCACCTGCACAATGAGGCGCCTCTGTTTGTTCTTCCATTTGTAGAAAGCATTGATCCGACTGACGATATCTCCAGAGTGCAGCCCCCACGGACAGTGGAATTACGTTACTTGGGATTTTGCTTTATTTTGCTGCTATTACATATGGTCCTATATTTCTTTTTTATGTGCCCTCCTATAATTGGAAGCAGTGGGCTACTAGTGTATCTTCACTTCTTTCCATATATTTTCTCTTAAATTGTTTCTGCAAATTTCAAACAAGAATTGTTATACCTTCTTTGAATCCTCTAGAGCGTTAACTTTTATTCCTTTAAGCTACTTAGCATTCCAAACAAAGTTCAGTTTGTTCTCTTTTCTGGATTTTGTACAGGTTAGAAAGCTACTGGTAGCTGTAGCTTTTGTTTCAATCAAGTGATTTTTAGAACTTCATGTTGGCTGGGAAGTCTCCTCCTAGGCATATCTCATCTGATTCTTCCAGTTCAGTTGCTACTTCCTGGGCTGTGGTAAATTATTCATCCACTGGAGCAGATTTGTAAATCTGCAACGTCTTCTCTGCACACATTCTTTAAAGTTTTTCTGTTTTAATGTTTTTGCTTTTTGGGAAATGGTTTTTGGCAGGAAACTCCTTCAGGCCGCAGGAGTTATTCTGTCCCTCCCTTTCCTTAACATGGACTCTCAGCTTGGGTATTAAATCCCACATGTTATGGAATTGTATGGACTCCTATTATCCTGAAAGCAAAGAATTTATCAGGTAAGCAAATTATTATTTTTCTGTAGTTTAGGGATCTCCCCTCACTCTCACCACCTCTCTCTTCTAAGCAATCACTTTTCTTCAGCAGTAGTGTGGGGACTCACTTCCCTAATACAACCAATATTTTTTTTTATCCCATCCCTTTTTTTGCCATAGTGTAGGGACCAGCCCACCCCCTACCACCTTTTCTTCCCACACATCCCAGTGGCAATTATGTAAGATAGTCTGTAACAATCAGCAGTCTGGCTTCATATGGTAACAGAGCACAATCAGTGCTCCCTTTTCATATGAAGGCAGATAAATTCTGGCCCCAGCTTGACAGCAGGGACACAACCTATGCCAGAGTGTTAGACGTAGGAACAACACCAACACAGTATGGTGGGTAAAATACTGTGTGACGTAGTACCTGCATCCATTTGTCTTAAGGGGTTAAAAAACGTCATTGTTATATTTTTTTACCCTCTCTTAGTTTATTTCTAAAAAGAAGTGAAGCTTCTTTTTTTTTTTTAAAGTATAGAAAGTGCATACTCTAGACTTCATAAGCCTAACCTTGCTATATTCTATGTATTGATTTTGTGGTAGCTTATTTATAAAAGGAGTTAAGATACTTAAATGTATGTCTCCATGGAAAGCAAATGGGCTAATAAATTAAGTTTAAATGATTTAAAAATGTATATTTTGTATGCAGAGCGTATGTATAAATTAGTTTTATATCCCTTCGAATCAAACTTTGTTTTTCTGAAATATATAACACACAGCCTAACAAACAGAATTCTATTATGGTTTTTATTAATTATTTTAGTGTATTAGGTTACACTTATGCTCTCATTTTTCAAATATAAATTTCCGTGTATGTTTTTTTTGTCATTAAGAGCTAATATGTATATTTTCAACAGGAGCAAAGATCACCCGGATTTAAGGTACTGGGTCCAGCCATGGAAACAGCATGTTAATGAAAAATGCTTTATCAACCGTAACTCAGAAGAGAGTTGCTGCAAGGAAGATGTCACAAACTACAGGACTTTAAACGGGGCAATGGATAAGCCCTCATCTGTTCCTTCTGTGGAGGAATCCTATATCACCAGTGAGCACTGTTACCAAAAACCACGGACCTATTACCCTGCTTTAGAGCAGAGACTTGTTGTTGAAACTCGAAGCTCAACATTGGACACTGGGGTAGACCGAATACGGCAGAGTAGGGAAGATTCACTAGCTGAAAGACTTGGGTGGGACCTGGACAGAGAACTAATTAAGACAGACAGTGAATCAAAACATAATTACTGCAAGGTAAGTTACTTTAAAAACTAGTTCATTTGTAATTTTTCCAAGCAGGCTTATTTTCTGAAATAATTTTTATATATAGCCTTTTTCTTAAAATGCTATTGTATTGCTATGTGTGGTGATGTGTACCAAGTTGTTCTAATATTTTTGTATAATCTGTCCTATGTGATCAGTGCTCATCTTTCTTTGTTTGCTTAAAATGTTTTGTCATGAACCTTTATATTTATTAGATATGTGCATTCAGCAGTTTTGTTAACTGATTAATGTGGAAGAATGCAGCCACAAACAATTTTAGTCTCTTTTTGTAGCCGGATTTCTTCTTGTGAAAGTGCAACGCGCTAAGAGCTGTGCAAATCCAGATCTTTAGTGTGTTGCACTTTCACTAGAATAAATCTGACTCCGAAAAAAGCAGAATGCCGTGAGTATCCGCCTTCACCCACATTCATCAGTGTATCTAATATTTTCTTTACCCCTTTATATCACTTATGAAAATGGTGGCACTTCTACATAAAAGACAAAAATAACTCAATCTCTAAAAGTATAATGTTGCAACCTTTTGTCTGTAGCAGTGTTTCTCATCTCTTGTCCTCAAGCTCCTTTAAAGGGACAATCAAGTCAAAATTCATAATTCAGATAGAGCAGCAATTTTAAACCGCTTTCCAATTTACTTCCATTAACAAAATATGCAGTCTTTTTATATTTACACTTTTTGAGTCACCAGCTCCTACTGAGCATGTGCAAGAATTCAAAGAATATATGCATTTGTGATTGGCTTTTATCATGCATTTGTTGATTATGCAAATCTACTGTATTTACTGGTCCTTTAAGGGAATTCAAGGGTTTACCTGACTACTTGTTCGTCCATCCCAGAATTGTAGTCACTGTCTAGCTCAACAAGAGAAATCTTTGAGGTTTTCTACAATCATGCAGTTGCTTGTAGATTTTTCTATGATGTGCTTATGATTATAGTTTGGCTACAAAATCTTCAGCATTTATTGTCTAAAGGTAAATAGCCTTTTCTCTTGTTAAGTGTATCCAGTCCATGGATCATCCATTACTTGTGGGATATTCTCCTTCCCAACAGGAAGTTGCAAGAGGATCACCCACAGCAGAGCTGCTATATAGCTCCTCCCCTCATTGCCATATCCAGTCATACTCTTGCAACTCTCAACAAAGATGGACGTAGTAAGAGGAGAGTGGTGTATTATAGTTAGTTTTTTAACTGTTTCATGTCAGGCAGCATTAGAAGAAGAATCTGCCTGTGATTTCTATGATCTTAGCAGAAGTAACTAAGATCCATTGCTGTTCTCACATATTCTGAGGAGTGAGGTAACTTCAGAGAGGGCATGGCGTGCAGGTTTTCCTGCAATAAGGTATGTGCAGTTAAAATATTTTTCTAGGGATGGAATTTGCTAGAAAATGCTGCTGATACCGAAGTAATGTAAGTAAAGCCTTAAATGCAGTGATAGCGACTGGTATCAGGCTTATTAATAGAGATGCATACTCTTATAAAAGTGTAATATAAAACGTTTTCTGGCATGTTAATCGTTTTTATATATGCTTGGTGACAAAACTTATTGGGGCCTAGTTTTTTTTCCACATGGCTGGTTTGATTTTTGCCTAGAAACAGTTTCTGAGGCTTTCCACTGTTGCAATATGAGTGGGAAGGGCCTATTTTAGTGCTTTTCTGTGCAGCTAAAAATTCTGACAGACATTCAGCTTCTTCCTGCATGATCCAGGACATCTCTGAAGGGCTCAAAAGGCTTCAAAGTCGTGTTTGAGGAGGGTAACAATCACAGTAGACTGTGGCAGTTGTGACTGTGTTTAAAAAAACGTTTTTGTCATTTATTATTCTGTTTTTGTTAAGGGGTTAATCATCCATTTGCAAGTGGGTGCAATGCTCTGCTGACTTGTTACATACACTGTAAAAAGTTTGTTAGTGTAACTGCCTTTTCTCCAACATAGGTGTGTCCGGTCCACGGCGTCATCCTTACTTGTGGGATATTCTCTTCCCCAACAGGAAATGGCAAAGAGCCCAGCAAAGCTGGTCACATGATCCCTCCTAGGCTCCGCCTACCCCAGTCATTCTCTTTGCCGTTGTACAGGCAACATCTCCACGGAGATGGCTTAGAGTTTTTTAGTGTTTAACTGTAGTTTTTATTATTCAATCAAGAGTTTGTTATTTTGAAATAGTGCTGGTATGTACTATTTACTCTGAAACAGAAAAGAGATGAAGATTTCTGTTTGTATGAGGAAAATGATTTTAGCAACCGTCACTAAAATCCATGGCTGTTCCACACAGGACTGTTGAGAGCAATTAACTTCAGTTGGGGGAACAGTGAGCAGTCTCTTGCTGCTTGAGGTATGACACATTCTAACAAGACGATGTAATGCTGGAAGCTGTCATTTTCCCTCTGGGATCCGGTAAGCCATGTTTATTACGATTGTAAATAAGGGCTTCAAAAAGGGCTTATTAAGACTGTAGACTTTTTTTGGGCTAAATCGATTGATTATTAACACATATTTAGCCTTGAGGAATCATTTTATCTGGGTATTTTGATATAATAATATCGGCAGGCACTGTTTTAGACACCTTATTCTTTAGGGGCTTTCCCAAAGCATAGGCAGAGCCTCATTTTCGCGCCGGTGTTGCGCACTTGTTTTTGAGAGGCATGGCATGCAGTCGCATGTGAGAGGAGCTCTGATACTTAGAAAAGACTTTCTGAAGGCGTCATTTGGTATCGTATTCCCCTTGGGGCTTGGTTGGGTCTCAGCAAAGCAGATACCAGGGACTGTAAGGGGTTAAAGTTCAAAACGGCTCCGGTTCCGTTATTTTAAGGGTTAAAGCTTCCAAATTTGGTGTGCAATACTTTTAAGGCTTTAAGACACTGTGGTGAAAATTTGGTGAATTTTGAACAATTCCTTCATGTTTTTTCGCATTTGCAGTAATAAAGTGTGTTCAGTTTAAAATTTAAAGTGACAGTAACGGTTTTATTTTAAAACGTTTTTTGTACTTGTTATCAAGTTTATGCCTGTTTAACATGTCTGAACTACCAGATAGACTGTGTTCTGAATGTGGGGAAGCCAGAATTCCTATTCATTTAAATAAATGTGATTTATGTGACAATGACAATGATGCCCAAGATGATTCCTCAAGTGAGGGGAGTAAGCATGGTACTGCATCATTCCCTCCTTCGTCTACACGAGTCTTGCCCACTCAGGAGGCCCCTAGTACATCTAGCGCGCCAATACTCCTTACTATGCAACAATTAACGGCTGTAATGGATAATTCTGTCAAAAACATTTTAGCCAAAATGAACACTTATCAGCGTAAGCGCGACTGCTCTGTTTTAGATACTGAAGAACATGACGACGCTGATATTAATATTTCTGAAGGGCCCCTAACTCAGTCTGATGGGGCCAGGGAGGTTTTGTCTGAGGGAGAAATTACTGATTCAGGGAACATTTCTCAACAAGCTGAACCTGATGTGATTGCATTTAAATTTAAGTTGGAACATCTCCGCATTCTGCTTAAGGAGGTATTATCCACTCTGGATGATTGTGACAAGTTGGTCATCCCAGAGAAACTATGTAAAATGGACAAGTTCCTAGAGGTGCCGGGGCTCCCAGAAGCTTTTCCTATACCCAAGCGGGTGGCGGACATTGTTAATAAAGAATGGGAAAGGCCCGGTATTCCTTTCGTCCCTCCCCCCATATTTAAAAAATTGTTTCCTATGGTCGACCCCAGAAAGGACTTATGGCAGACAGTCCCCAAGGTCGAGGGAGCGGTTTCCACTTTAAACAAACGCACCACTATACCCATAGAGGATAGTTGTGCTTTCAAAGATCCTATGGATAAAAAATTAGAAGGTTTGCTTAAAAAGATGTTTGTTCAGCAGGGTTACCTTCTACAACCAATTTCATGCATTGTCCCTGTCGCTACAGCCGCATGTTTCTGGTTCGATGAGCTGATAAAGGCGGTCGACAGTGATTCTCCTCCTTATGAGGAGATTATGGACAGAATCAATGCTCTCAAATTGGCTAATTCTTTCACCCTGGACGCCACTTTGCAATTGGCTAGGTTAGCGGCTAAGAATTCTGGGTTTGCTATTGTGGCGCGCAGAGCGCTTTGGTTGAAATCTTGGTCGGCTGATGCGTCTTCCAAGAACAAGTTACTTAACATTCAAGGGGAAAACGCTGTTTGGCCCTGACTTGAAAGAGATTATCTCGGATATCACTGGGGGTAAGGGCCACGCCCTTCCTCAGGATCGGCCTTTCAAGGCAAAAAATAAACCTAATTTTCGTCCCTTTCGTAGAAACGGACCAGCCCAAAGTGCTACGTCCTCTAAGCAAGAGGGTAATACTTCTCAAGCCAAGCCAGCTTGGAGACCAATGCAAGGCTGGAACAAGGGAAAGCAGGCCAAGAAACCTGCCACTGCTACCAAGACAGCATGAAATGTTGGCCCCCGATCCGGGACCGGATCTGGTGGGGGGCAGACTCTCTCTCTTCGCTCAGGCTTGGGCAAGAGATGTTCTGGATCCTTGGGCGCTAGAAATAGTCTCCCAAGGTTATCTTCTGGAATTCAAGGGACTTCCCCCAAGGGGGAGGTTCCACAGGTCTCAGTTGTCTTCAGACCACATAAAAAGACAGGCATGCTTACATTGTGTAGAAGACCTGTTAAAAATGGGAGTGATTCATCCCGTTCCATTAAGAGAACAAGGGATGGGGTTCTACTCCAATCTGTTTATAGTTCCCAAAAAAGAGGGAACGTTCAGACCAATCTTAGATCTCAAGATCTTAAACAAGTTTCTCAAGGTTCCATCGTTCAAGATGGAAACCATTCGAACTATTCTTCCTTCCATCCAGGAAGGTCAATTCATGACCACGGTGGATTTAAAGGATGCGTATCTACATATTCCTATCCACAAGGAACATCATCGGTTCCTGAGGTTCGCATTCCTGGACAAACATTACCAGTTCGTGGCGCTTCCTTTCGGATTAGCCACTGCTCCAAGGATTTTCACAAAGGTACTAGGGTCCCTTCTAGCTGTGCTAAGACCATGGGGCATTGCAGTAGTACCTTACTTGGACGACATTCTGATTCAAGCGTCGTCCCTTCCTCAAGCAAAGGCTCACACGGACATTGTCCTGGCCTTTCTCAGATCTCACGGATGGAAAGTGAACGTGGAAAAGAGTTCTCTATCTCCGTCAACAAGGGTTCCCTTCTTGGGAACAATAATAGACTCCTTAGAAATGAGGATTTTTCTGACAGAGGCCAGAAAAACAAAACTTCTAGACTCTTGTCGGATACTTCATTCCGTTCCTCTTCCTTCCATAGCTCAGTGCATGGAAGTGATCGGGTTGATGGTAGCGGCAATGGACATAGTTCCTTTTGCACGCATTCATCTAAGACCATTACAACTGTGCATGCTCAGTCAGTGGAATGGGGACTATACAGACTTGTCTCCGAAGATACAAGTAAATCAGAGGACCAGAGACTCACTCCGTTGGTGGCTGTCCCTGGACAACCTGTCACGAGGGATGACATTCCGCAGACCAGAGTGGGTCATTGTCACGACCGACGCCAGTCTGATGGGCTGGGGCGCGGTCTGGGGATCCCTGAAAGCTCAGGGTCTTTGGTCTCGGGAAGAATCTCTTCTACCGATAAATATTCTGGAACTGAGAGCGATATTCAATGCTCTCAAGGCTTGGCCTCAGCTAGCGAGGGCCAAGTTCATACGGTTTCAATCAGACAACATGACAACTGTTGCGTACATCAACCATCAGGGGGGAACAAGGAGTTCCCTGGCGATGGAAGAAGTGACCAAAATCATTCTATGGGCGGAGTCTCACTCCTGCCACCTGTCTGCTATCCACATCCCAGGAGTGGAAAATTGGGAAGCGGATTTTCTGAGTCGTCAGACATTGCATCCGGGGGAGTGGGAACTCCATCCGGAAATCTTTGCCCAAGTCACTCAGCTGTGGGGCATTCCAGACATGGATCTGATGGCCTCTCATCAGAACTTCAAAGTTCCTTGCTACGGGTCCAGATCCAGGGATCCCAAGGCGGCTCTAGTGGATGCACTAGTAGCACCTTGGACCTTCAAACTAGCTTATGTGTTCCCGCCGTTTCCTCTCATCCCCAGGCTGGTAGCCAGGATCAATCAGGAGAGGGCGTCGGTGATCTTGATAGCTCCTGCGTGGCCACGCAGGACTTGGTACGCAGATCTGGTGAATATGTCATCGGCTCCTCCTTGGAAGCTACCTTTGAGACGAGACCTTCTTGTTCAGGGTCCGTTCGAACATCCGAATCTGGTTTCACTCCAGCTGACTGCTTGGAGATTGAACGCTTGATCTTATCGAAGCGAGGATTCTCAGATTCTGTTATCGATACTCTTGTTCAGGCCAGAAAGCCTGTAACTAGAAAGATTTACCACAAAATTGGGAAAAAATATATCTGTTGGTGTGAATCTAAAGGATTCCCTTGGGACAAGGTTAAGATTCCTAGGATTCTATCCTTCCTTCAAGAAGGATTGGAAAAAGGATTATCTGCAAGTTCCCTGAAGGGACAGATTTCTGCCTTGTCTGTGTTACTTCACAAAAAGCTGGCCGCTGTGCCAGATGTTCAAGCCTTTGTTCAGGCTCTGGTTAGAATTAAGCCTGTTTACAAACCTTTGACTCCTCCTTGGAGTCTCAATTTAGTTCTTTCAGTTCTTCAGGGGGTTCCGTTTGAACCCTTGCATTCCGTTGATATTAAGTTATTATCTTGGAAAGTTTTGTTTTTAGTTGCAATTTCTTCTGCTAAAAGAGTTTCAGAATTATCTGCTCTGCAGTGTTCTCCTCCTTATCTGGTGTTCCATGCAGATAAGGTGGTTTTACGTACTAAACCTGTTTTTCTTCCAAAAGTTGTTTCTAACAAAAACATTAACCAGGAGATTATCGTACCTTCTCTGTGTCCGAAACCAGTTTCAAAGAAGGAACGTTTGTTGCACAATTTGGATGTTGTTCGCGCTCTAAAATTCTATTTAGATGCTACAAAGGATTTTAGACAAACATCTTCCTTGTTTGTTGTTTATTCCGGTAAAAGGAGAGGTCAAAAAGCAACTTCTACCTCTCTCTCTTTTTGGATTAAAAGCATCATCAGATTGGCTTACGAGACTGCCGGACGGCAGCCTCCCGAAAGAATCACAGCTCATTCCACTAGGGCTGTGGCTTCCACATGGGCCTTCAAGAACGAGGCTTCTGTTGATCAGATATGTAGGGCAGCGACTTGGTCTTCACTGCACACTTTTACCAAATTTTACAAGTTTGATACTTTTGCTTCTTCTGAGGCTATTTTTGGGAGAAAGGTTTTGCAAGCCGTGGTGCCTTCCATTTAGGTGACCTGATTTGCTCCCTCCCTTCATCCGTGTCCTAAAGCTTTGGTATTGGTTCCCACAAGTAAGGATGACGCCGTGGACCGTACACACCTATGTTGGAGAAAACAGAATTTATGTTTACCTGATAAATTGCTTTCTCCAACGGTGTGTCCGGTCCACGGCCCGCCCTGGTTTTTTTAATCAGGTCTGATAATTTATTTTCTTTAACTACAGTCACCACGGTACCATATGGTTTCTCCTATGCAAATATTCCTCCTTAACGTCGGTCGAATGACTGGGGTAGGCGGAGCCTAGGAGGGATCATGTGACCAGCTTTGCTGGGCTCTTTGCCATTTCCTGTTGGGGAAGAGAATATCCCACAAGTAAGGATGACGCCGTGGACCGGACACACCGTTGGAGAAAGCAATTTATCAGGTAAACATAAATTCTGTTTTTTCACTGTTATTTCAAATTTTGTCAAAATTTGTTTCTCTTAAAGGCACAGTAACGTTTTTTATATTGCTTGTCAACTTGCTTTAAAGTGTTTTCCAAGATTGCTAGTCTCATTGCTAGTCTGTACAAACATGTCTGAAACAGAGGATACTTGTTCATTATGTTTAAAAGCCATGGTGGAGCCCCATAGGAGAATGTGTACTAAATGTATTGATTTCACCTTAAACAGTAAAGATCAGTCTTTATCTATAAAAGAATTGTCACCAGAGGGGTCTGTCGAGGGGGAAGTTATGCCGACTAACTCTCCCCACGTGTTGGACCCTTCGCCTCCCACTCAAGGGACACACGCTAATATGGCGCCAAGTACATCAGGGACGCCCATAGCGATTACTTTGCAGGACATGGCTGCAATCATGAATAATACCCTGTCAGAGGTATTATCCAGATTGCCTAAATTGAGAGGCAAGCGCGATAGCTCTGGGGTTAGACGAGATACAGAGCGCGTAGATGCTGTAAGAGCCATGTCTGATACTGCGTCACAATATGCAGAACCTGAGGACGGAGAGCTTCAGTCTGTGGGTGACGTCTCTGAATCGGGGAGACCTGATTCAGAGATTTCTAATTTTAAATTTAAGCTTGAGAACCTCCGTGTATTGCTTGGGGAGGTATTAGCTGCTCTGAATGACTGTGACACAATTGCAGTGCCAGAGAAATTGTGTAGGCTGGATAAATACTATGCAGTGCCGGTGAGTACTGATGTTTTACCAATACCTAAAAGGCTTACAGTAATTATTAGTAAGGAGTGGGATAGGCCCGGTGTGCCCTTTTCCCCACCTCCTATATTTAGAAAAATGTTTCCAATAGATGCCACTACACGGGACTTATGGCAGACTGTCCCTAAGGTGGAGGGAGCCGTTTCTACTTTAGCAAAGCGTACCACTATCCCGGTTGAGGACAGTTGTGCTTTTTCAGATCCAATGGATAAAAAAATTAGATAGTTACCTTAAGAAAATGTTTATTCAACAAGGTTTTATTTTACAGCCCCTTGCATGCTTTGCTCCTGTCACTGCTGCGGCGGCATTCTGGTTTGAGGCCCTGGAAGAGGCCATCCATACAGCTCCATTGACTGAAATTGTTGACAAGCTTAGAACTCTTAAGCTAGCTAACTCATTTGTTTCTGATGCCATTGTTCATTTGACTAAACTAACGGCTAAGAATTCCGGATTCGCCATCCAGGCGCGTAGGGCGCTATGGCTCAAATCCTGGTCAGCTGATGTGACTTCAAAGTCTAAATTACTCAACATTCCTTTCAAGGGGCAGACCTTATTCGGGCCTGGTTTGAAAGAAATTATTGCTGACATTACTGGAGGTAAGGGTCATACCCTTCCTCAGGACAGGGCCAAATCAAAGGCCAAACAGTCTAATTTTCGTGCCTTTCGAAATTTCAAGGCAGGTGCAGCATCAACTTCCTCTGCTTCAATCCAAGCAGGACTGGAAACCTAACCAGTCCTGGAACAAGGGCAAGCAGGCCAGAAAGCCTGCTGCTGCCTCTAAGACAGCATGAAGGAGCGGCCCCCTATCCGACAACGGATCTAGTAGGGGGCAGACTCTCTCTCTTCGCCCAGGCGTGGGCAAGAGATGTTCAGGATCCCTGGCCGTTGGAGATCATATCTCAGGGATATCTTCTGGACTTCAAAGCTTCTCCTCCACAAGGGAGATTTCACCTTTCAAGATTATCTGCAAACCAGATAAAGAAAGAGGCATTCCTAAGCTGCGTACAAGATCTCCTTGTAATGGGAGTGATCCATCCAGTTCCGCGGACGGAACAAGGACAGGGGTTTTATTCAAATCTGTTTGTGGTTCCCAAAAAAGAGGGAAACTTCAGACCAATTTTGGATTTAAAGATCCTAAACAAATTCCTCAGAGTTCAGTCATTCAAGATGGAAACTATTCGAACCATTTTACCCATGATCCAAGAGGGTCAGTACATGACCACAGTGGACTTAAAGGATGCCTACCTTCACATTCCGATTCACAAGAATCATCATCAGTTCCTGAGGTTTGCCTTTCTAGACAGGCATTACCAATTTGTAGCTCTTCCATTCGGGTTGGCTACAGCCCCAAGAATTTTTACAAAGGTTCTGGGCTCACTTCTGGCGGTCCTAAGACCGCGAGGCATAGCGGTGGCTCCTTACCTGGACGATATCCTGATACAGGCGTCAAGCTTTCAAATTGCCAAATCTCATACAGAGATAGTTCTGGCATTCCTGAGGTCGCATGGGTGGAAAGTGAACGAAAAAAAAGAGTTCTCTATCTCCTCTCACGAGGGTTTCCTTCCTAGGGACTCTAATAGATTCTGTAGAAATGAAAATTTACCTGAGGAGTCCAGGTTATCAAAACTTATAAATGCTTGCCGTGTTCTTCACTCCATTCCGCGCCCCACGGTGGCCCAGTGCATGGAAGTAATCGGCTTAATGGTAGCGGTGATGGACATGGTGCCTTTCACGCGCCTGCATCTCAGACCGCTGCAATTATGCATGCTCAGTCAGTGGAATGGGGATTACACAGATTTGTCCCCTCTACTAAATCTGAATCAGGAAACCAGAAATTCTCTTCTCTGGTGGTTATCTCGGGCCCATCTGTCCAAGGGTATTACCTTTCACAGACCAGATTGGACAATTGTTACAACAGATGCCAGCCTTCTAGGTTGGGGTGCAGTCTGGAACTCCCTGAAGGCTCAGGGTTCATGGACTCAGGAGGAGAAACTCCTCCCAATAAATATTCTGGAGTTAAGAGCAATATTCAATGCTCTTCTGGCTTGGCCTCAGCTAGCAACACTGAGGTTCATCAGATTTCAGTCGGACAACATCACGACTGTGGCTTACATCAACCATCAAGGGGGAACCAGGAGTTCCCTAGCGATGTCAGAAGTCTCCAAGATAATTCGCTGGGCAGAGACTCACTCTTGCCACCTGTCAGCGATCCATATCCCAGGTGTAGAGAACTGGGAGGCGGATTTTCTAAGTCGTCAGACTTTTCATCCGGGGGAATGGGAACTCCATCCGGAGGTGTTTGCTCAATTGCTTCTCCGTTGGGGCAAACCAGAATTGGATCTCATGGCGTCTCGCCAGAACGCCAAGCTTCCTTGTTACGGATCCAGGTCCAGGGACCCAGAAGCGGCACTGATAGATGCTCTAGCAGCGCCTTGGTTCTTCAACCTGGCTTATGTGTTTCCACCGTTTCCTCTGCTCCCTCGTCTGATTGCCAAAATCAAACAGGAAAGAGCATCGGTGATATTGATAGCGCCTGCGTGGCCACGCAGGACCTGGTATGCAGACCTAGTGGACATGTCATCCTTTCCACCATGGACTCTGCCTCTGAGACAAGACCTTCTAATACAAGGTCCTTTCAATCATCCGAATCTACTTTCTCTGAGACTGACTGCATGGAGATTGAACGCTTGATCCTATCAAAGCGTGGCTTCTCCGAGTCAGTAATTGATACCTTAATACAGGCACGAAAGCCTGTCACCAGGAAAATTTACCACAAGATATGGCGTAAATATCTTCATTGGTGTGAATCCAAGAATTACTCATGGAGTAGGGTTAGGATTCCTAGGATATTGTCCTTCCTCCAAGAGGGTTTGGACAAAGGATTATCAGCTAGTTCTTTAAAGGGACAGATTTCTGCTCTGTCTATTCTTTTACACAAGCGTCTGGCAGAAGTTCCAGACGTTCAGGCATTTTGTCAGGCTTTAGTTAGAATTAAGCCTGTGTTTAAACCTGTTGTTCCTCCATGGAGCTTAAACTTGGTTCTTAAAGTTCTTCAAGGGGTTCCGTTTGAACCCCTTCATTCTATTGATATCAAACTTCTTTCATGGAAAGTTCTTTTTCTGATGGCTATTTCCTCGGCTCGAAGAGTCTCGGAGTTATCTGCCTTACATTGTGATTCTCCTTATCTGATCTTTCATTCAGATAAAGTTGTTCTGCGTACAAAACCTGGGTTTCTCCAACATTGGTGTGTCCGGTCCACGGCGTCATCCTTACTTGTGGGAATATCTCTTACCCAACAGGAAATGGCAAAGAGTCCCAGCAAAGCTGGCCATATAGTCCCTCCTAGGCTCCGCCCACCCCAGTCATTCTCTTTGCCGTTGCACAGGCAACATCTCCACGGAGATGGTTAAGAGTTTTTTGGTGTTTAAATGTAGTTTTTTATTCTTCTATCAAGTGTTTGTTATTTTAAAATAGTGCTGGTATGTACTATTTACTCTGAAACAGAAAAGGATGAAGATTTCTGTTTGTGAGAGGAAGATGATTTTAGCAGACAGTAACTAAAATCGATTGCTGTTTCCACATAGGACTGTTGAGATGAAGTAACTTCAGTTGGGGGAAACAGTTAGCAGACTTTTCTGCTTAAGGTATGACTAGCCATATTTCTAACAAGACCATGTAATGCTGGAAGGCTGTCATTTCCCCTCATGGGGACCGGTAAGCCATTTTCTTAGTCAAGCAAACAGAATAAAGGGCTTAATATGGGCTATAAAACTGGTAGACACTTTTATGGGCTAAATTGATTGCTTTATTTGGGCATTTTATACATGTTTATGCTGATAATTCACATTTATAAACTTGGGGAACGTTTTTTAACGGCAGGCACTATGTTAGACACCTTTTCCAGTCAGGGAGGGCCTTCCCAGTTGTAGACTGAGCCTCATTTTCGCGCCATTACTGCGCAGTTGTTTTTGAGAGCAAGACATGCAGATGCATGTGTGAGGATCTGAAAGTAGCTGGAAAAGTTTCTAGAAGGCGTCACTTGGTATCGTATTCCCCTCTGGGCTTGGTTAGGTCACAGCAAAGGCTATAGCTGGGACTGTATAGGGGTTAAATTTGTAAACGGCTCCGGTTCCGTTATTTTAAGGGTTAAAGCTCTGAAAATTGGTGTGCAATACTCTTAATGCTTTAAGACACTGTGCTCTTAAAGCATGGTAATTTTTGAACAATTCCTTCATACTTTTTCACATATTCAGTAATAAAGTGTTTTCTGTTTAAAATTTAAAGAGACAGTAACGGTTTTGTTTTAAAACGTTTTTTGTGCTTTATTGACAAGTTTAAGCCTGTTTAACATGTCTGTGCCTTCGGATAAGCTATGTTCTATATGTATGAAAGCCAATGTGTCTCCCCATTTAGATTTGTGTGATAATTGTGCCATAGCGTCCAAACAAAGTAAGGACAGTACTGCCACAGATAATGAAATTGCCCAAGATGATTCCTCAGATGAGGGGAGTAAACATGATACTACATCATCTCCTACTGTGTCTACACCAGTTTTGCCCACGCAGGAGGCCCCTAGTACATCTAGCGCGCCAATGCTTATTACCATGCAACAATTGACGGCTGTAATGGATAACTCCATAGCAAATATTTTATCCAAAATGCCTACATATCAGAGAAAGCGCGATTGCTCTGTTTTAAACTCTGAAGAGCAGGAGGGCGCTGATGATAATTGTTCTATCATACCCTCACACCAATCTGAAGTGGCCATGAGGGAGGTTTTGTCAGATGGGGAAATTTCAGATTCAGGAAAAATTTCTCAACAAGCTGAACCTGATGTTGTGACATTTAAATTTAAATTAGAACATCTCCGCGCACTGCTTAAGGAGGTGTTATCTACTCTGGATGATTGTGACAACTTGGTCATTCCAGAGAAATTATGTAAGATGGACAAGTTCCTAGAGGTTCTGGTGCACCCCGACGCTTTTCCTATACCCAAGCGGGTGGCGGACATAGTGAATAAGGAGTGGGAAAAGCCTGGCATACCTTTTGTTTCCCCCCCCCCCCCCCCCCCTATATTTAAGAAATTATTTCCTATGGTCGACCCCAGAAAGGACTTATGGCAGACAGTCCCTAAGGTCGAGGGGGCAGTTTCTACTCTAAACAAGCGCACTACTATTCCTATCGAGGATAGTTGTGCTTTCAAAGATCCTATGGATAAAAAATTGGAGGGTTTGCTTAAAAAGATTTTTGTACAGCAAGGTTACCTTCTACAACCCATTTTGTGCATTGTTCCTGTCACTACAGCAGCGTGGTTCTGGTTCGAGGAACTAGAAAAGTCGCTCAGTAGAGAGACTCCATATGAGGAGGTTATGGACAGAGTTCACGCACTCAAGTTGGCTAACTCTTTTATTTTAGATGCCGCTTTGCAATTAGCTAGATTAGCGGCGAAAAATTCAGGGTTTGCAATCGTGGCGCGCAGAGCGATTTGGCTAAAGTCTTGGTCAGCGGATGTGTCATCCAAGACAAAATTGCTTAACATCCCTTTCAAAGGTAAAACTCTATTTGGACCAGAATTGAGAGATTTCAGGCATCACTGGGGGAAAGGGCCACGCCCTTCCACAAGATAGGCCTTTCAAGGCCAAGAATAAGTCTAATTTTCGTTCCTTTCGCAATTTCAGGAACGGACTGGCCTCTAATTCTGCATCCTCTAAGCAAGAGGGTAATGCCTCACAACTCAAACCAGCCTGGAAACCGATGCAAGGCTGGAACAAGGGTAAGCAGGCCAAGAAGCCTGCTGCTGCTAACAAAACAGCATGAAGGAGTAGCCCCCGATCCGGGACCGGATCTAGTAGGGGGCAGACTCTCTCTCTTTGCTCAGGCTTGGGCAAGAGATGTTCAGGATCCCTGGGCACTAGAAATAGTTTCTCAGGGTTATCTTCTGGAATTCAGGGAACTACCCCCAAGGGGAAGGTTCCACATGTCTCACTTATCCTTAAACCAAATAAAGAGACAGGCGTTCTTACATTGTGTAGAAGACCTGTTAAAGATGGGAGTGATACACCCAGTTCCAATAAAGGAACAAGGAATGGGATTTTATTCAAATCTGTTCGTAGTTCCCAAAAAAAGAGGGAACTTTCAGACCAATTTTGGATTTGAAGATCCTAAACAAATTTCTCAGGGTACCATCGTTCAAGATGGAAACCATTCGAACGATTCTACCCACTATCCAGGAAGGTCAATTTATGACTACCGTGGATCTAAAGGATTCGCCTTTCTGGACAAACATTACCAGTTTGTGGCCCTCCCATTTGGGTTAGCCACTGCTCCAAGGATTTTCACAAAGGTACTAGGGTCCCTTCTAGCGGTTCTAAGACCGAGGGGCATTGCAGTAGTACCTTACTTGGACGACATTCTAATACAAGCGTCGTCCCTGTCAAAAGCAAAGGCTCATACAGACATCGTTCTGGCCTTTCTCAGATCACACGGATGGAAGGTGAACATAGAAAAAAGTTCTCTGTCTCCGTCAACAAGAGTTCCCTTCTTGGGAACAATAATAGATTCCTTAGAAATGAGGATTTTTCTGACAGAGGTCAGAAAGTCAAAACTTCTAAGCACTTGTCAAGTTCTTCATTCTGTTCCACGTCCTTCCATAGCGCAGTGCATGGAAGTAGTAGGGTTGATGGTTGCAGCAATGGGCATAGTTCCTTTTGCACGAATTCATCTAAGACCATTACAACTGTGCATGCTCAAACAGTGGAATGGGGACTATACAAACTTGTCTCCAATGATTCAAGTAGATCAGAAGACCAGAGATTCACTCCGTTGGTGGCTGACCCTGGACCATCTATCCCAGGGAATGAGCTTCCGCAGACCACAGTGGGTCATTGTCACGACCGACGCCAGTCTAGTGGGCTGGGGCGCGGTCTGGGAATCCCTGAAAGCTCAGGGACTATGGTCTCGGGAAGAGTCTCTTCTCTCGATAAACATTCTGGAACTAAGAGCGATCTTCAATGCTCTCAGGGCTTGGCCTCAGCTAGCAAAGGCCAGATTCATAAGATTCCAATCAGACAACATGACGACCGTTGCGTATATCAATCATCAGGGGGGAACAAGGAGTTCCCTGGCGATGAAAGAAGTGACCAAAATAATTCAATGGGCGGAGGATCACTCCTGCCACCTATCTGCGATCCACATCCCAGGTGTGGAAAACTGGCAAGCGGATTATCTGAGTCGTCAGACATTCCATCCGGGGGAGTGGGAACTCCACCCGGAGATCTTTGCCCAACTAACTCAATTATGGGGCATTCCAGACATGGATCTGATGGCGTCTCGTCAGAACTTCAAGGTTCCTTGCTACGGGTCCAGATCCAGGGATCCCAAGGCGACTCTAGTAGATGCACTAGTAGCACCTTGGACCTTCAACCTAGCTTATGTATTTCCACCGTTTCCTCTCATTCCCAGGCTGGTAGCCAGGATCAAACAGGAGAGGGCCTCGGTGATCTTGATAGCTCCTGCGTGGCCACGCAGGACTTGGTATGCAGACCTGGTGAATATGTCATCGGTTCCACCATGGAAGCTACCTTTCAGACAGGACCTTCTTGTTCAGGGTCCATTCGAACATCCAAATCTGGTCTCCCTCCAGCTTGACGGCTTGGAGATTGAACGCTTGATTCTATCAAAGCGTGGTTTTTCGGATTCTGTGATAGATACTCTGGTTCAGGCCAGAAAACCGGTAACTAGAAAGATTTACCATAAAATATGGAAAAGATATATCTGTTGGTGTGAATCCAAAGGATTCCCATGGAATAAGATAAAAATTCCTCTCTCCTTTCTACAAGAAGGTTTGGAGAAAGGATTATCTGCAAGTTCTCTAAAGGGACAGATCTCTGCTTTATCTGTCTTACTACACAAAAGACTGGCAGCTGTGCCAGATGTTCAAGCATTTGTTCAGGCTCTGGTTAGGATCAAGCCTGTTTACAGACCTTTGACTCCTCCCTGGAGTCTCAATCTTGTTCTTTCAGTACTTCAAGGGGTTCCGTTTGAACCTTTACATTCCATAGATATTAAGTTACTATCTTGGAAGGTTTTGTTTTTGGTTGCTATTTCTTCTGCTAGAAGAGTTTCAGAGTTATCTGCTCTGCAGTGTTCTCCGCCCTATCTGGTGTTCCATGCAGATAAGGTGGTTTTGCGTACTAAGCCTGGTTTTCTTCCAAAGGTTGTTTCTAACAAGAATATTAACCAGGAGATAGTTGTACCTTCTTTATGTCCGAATCCAGTTTCAAAGAAGGAACGTTTGTTACACAATTTGGACGTAGTCCGTGCTCTAAAATTCTATTTAGAGGCTACAAAAGATTTCAGACAAACATCTTCTTTGTTTGTTGTCTATTCTGGTAAAAGGAGAGGTCAAAAACCGACTTCTACCTCTCTTTCCTTTTGGCTTAAAAGCATCATCCGATTGGCTTATGAGACTTCCGGACGGCAGCCTCCTGAAAGAATCACAGCTCACTCCACTAGGGCTGTGGCTTCCACATGGGCCTTCAAGAACGAGGCTTCTGTTGACCAGATATGTAAGGCAGCGACTTGGTCTTCACTGCACACTTTTGCCAAATTTTACAAATTCAATACTTTTGCTTCTTCGGAGGCTATTTTTGGGAGAAAGGTTTTGCAAGCCGTGGTGCCTTCCGTTTAGGTAACCTGATTTGCTCCCTCCCTTCATCCGTGTCCTAAAGCTTTGGTATTGGTTCCCACAAGTAAGGATGATGCCGTGGACCGGACACACCAATGTTGGAGAAAACAGAATTTATGCTTACCTGATAAATTACTTTCTCCAACGGTGTGTCCGGTCCACGGCCCACCCTGGTTTTTTAATCAGGTCTGAAGAATTATTTTCTCTAACTACAGTCACCACGGTACCATATGGTTTCTCCTATATTTTTCCTCCTGTCCGTCGGTCGAATGACTGGGGTGGGCGGAGCCTAGTAGGGACTATATGGCCAGCTTTGCTGGGACTCTTTGCCATTTCCTGTTGGGGAAGAGATATTCCCACAAGTAAGGATGACGCCGTGGACCGGACACACCGTTGGAGAAAGTAATTTATCAGGTAAGCATAAATTCTGTTTTTTACCTAAGGTGGTTTCTAACAAGAATATCAATCAAGAGATTGTTGTTCCATCATTATGTCCTAATCCTTCTTCAAAGAAGGAACGTCTTTTGCATAATCTAGACGTAGTCCGTGCCTTGAAGTTTTACTTACAGGCTACTAAAGATTTTCGCCAAACATCTAACCTGTTTGTTGTTTACTCTGGTCAGAGGAGAGGTCAGAAGGCCTCGGCAACCTCTCTTTCTTTTTGGCTTCGGAGTATAATCCGTTTAGCCTATGAGACTGCTGGACAGCAGCCTCCTGAAAGGATTACAGCTCATTCTACTAGAGCTGTGGCTTCCACCTGGGCCTTTAAAAATGAGGCCTCTGTTGAACAGATTTGCAAGGCTGCAACTTGGTCTTCCCTTCATACTTTTTCCAAATTTTACAAATTTGATACTTTTGCTTCTTCGGAGGCTGTTTTGGGGAGAAAGGTTCTACAGGCAGTGGTTCCTTCCGTTTAAGTTCCTGCCTTGTCCCTCCCATCATCCGTGTACTTTAGCTTTGGTATTGGTATCCCACAAGTAATGGATGATCCGTGGACTGGATACACTTAACAAGAGAAAACATAATTTATGCTTACCTGATAAATTTATTTCTCTTGTAGTGTATCCAGTCCACGGCCCGCCCTGTCCTTTTCAGGCAGGTCTAAATTTTAATTAAACTACAGTCACCACTGCACCCTATGGTTTCTCCTTTCTCGGCTTGTTTCGGTCGAATGACTGGATATGGCAGTGAGGGGAGGAGCTATATAGCAGCTCTGCTGTGGGTGATCCTCTTGCAACTTCCTGTTGGGAAGGAGAATATCCCACAAGTAATGAATGATCCGTGGACTGGATACACTACAAGAGAAATAAATTTATCAAGTAAGCATAAATTATGTTTTTTCCATCAGGATCTCAAATCATTAAATTTGAAGGGATGGAGATTGAATTTTTAGTCATAGAGGTTTCTCTGACTCATTGATTAATACTATGTTTCAGGCTCGTAAATCTGTCTCTAGAAAGATTTATTATTGAGTCTGGAAGACCTATTTTCTTGGCATTCTTTTAAAATTCATAGAATTTTATTATTTTTTCAGGTTGGTTTGGATAAGGTTTTGTCTTCAGTTCTTTGATAGGACAAATCTCTACTCTTTCTGTTCTTTTTTCACAGAAAGATTGCTAATCATCCTGATATTCATTGTTTTGTACAGGCTTTGGTCCGTATCAAGCCTGTCATTAATTCAATCTCTCCTCTTTGGAGTCTCAATTTGGTGCTGAGGGCTTTACAGGCTCCTCCGTTTGAAACTATGCATTCTCTGAACATTAAATTACTTTCTTGGAAAAGTATTGTTCCATTTGGTTATTTCTTCTACTAGAAGAGTTTTTGAGTTATCTGCTCTTTTTTGTGAATATCCTTTTCTGATTTTTCATCAGGATAAGGCAGTGTTACTTCCTGATATTCATCATTTTGTTCAGGTTTTGATTCGTATTAAACCTGTCATTAAGCCAATTTCTCCTCCTTGGAGTCTTAATTTGGTTCTGAAGGCTTTTCAGGCTCTTCTATTTGAGCATATGCTTGCTCTGGACATTAATTACTTTCATGGAAAGTATTGTTCTTTTTGGACATCTCTTCAGCTAGAACAGTTTTTGAATTATCTGTTCTTTCTTGTGAATCTCTTTTTTCTGATTTTTTCATCAGCATAAGGTGGTTTCTCCAACATTGGTGTGTCCGGTCCACGGCGTCATCCTTACTTGTGGGAATATCTCTTCCCCAACAGGAAATGGCAAAGAGTCCCAGCAAAAGCTGTCCATATAGTCCCTCCTAGGCTCCGTCCACCATTCTTCATTCTCTTTGCTGTTGCACAGGCAACATCTCCACGGAGATGGTTAAGAGTATGTGGTGTTTAGTTGTAGTTTTTTATTCTACTATCAAGAGTTTATTTTAAAATAGTGCTGGTATGTACTATTTACTCTGAAACAGAAAAAGATGAAGAATTCTGTTTGTGAGAGGAAGATGATTTTAGCAGCAGTAACTAAAATCGTTTGCTGTTTCCACATAGGACTGTTGAGATGAAGTAACTTCAGTTGGGGGAAACAGTTAGCAAACTTTTCTGCTTAAGGTATGACTAGCCATATTTCTAACAAGACTAAAGGGCTTAATATGGGCTATAAAACTGGTAGACACTTTTATGGGCAAAATCGATTGATTTATTTGAGCATTTTATACATGTTTATGTTTGAAATTCACACTTATAAGCTTGGGGAACGTTTTTTAACGTCAGACACTGAGTTAGACACCTTTCCAGTCAGGAAGGGCCTTCCCAGTTGTAGGCTGAGCCTCATTTTCGCGCCATTACTGCGCAGTTTCTTTTGAGAGCAAGACATGCAGATGCATGTGTGTGGATCTGAAAAAAGTTGGAAAGGTTCCTAGAAGGCTTCATTCGGTATCGTATTCCCCCCTGGGTTTGGTAAAGTCGCAGCAAAGGCTGTAGCTGGGACTGTAGAGGGGTTAAAACTGTAACCGGCTCTGGTTTCCTTATTTTAAGGGTTAAAGCTCTGAAATTTGGTGTGCAATACTTTTAATGCTTTAAGACACTGTGGTGAAATTTTGAACAATTCCTTCATACTTTTTCACATATTCAGTAATAAAGTGTGCACTGTTTAAAATTTAAAGAGACAGTAACGGTTTTGTTTTAAAACGGTTTTTGTGCTTTATTGACAAGTTTAAGCCTGTTTAACATGTCTGTACCTTCAGATAAGCTATGCTCTATATGTATGAAAGTCAATGTGTCTCCCCCTTCCAAATTGTGTGATAATTGTGCCATAGCGTCCAAACAAAGTAAGGACAGTACTGCCACAGATAGTAAAGTTGCCCAAGATGATTCATCAGATGAAGGGAGTAGACATAGTTCTACATCATCTCCTTCTGTGTCTATGCCAGTTTTGCCCACGCAGGAGGCCCCTAGTACTTCTAGCGCGCCAATGCTTATTACTATGCAACAATTGACGGCAGTAATGGATAACTCCATAGCAAATATTTTATCCAAAATGCCTGCTTATCAGAGAAAGCGCGATTGCTCTGTTTTAAACACTGAAGAGCAGGAGGGCGCTGATAATTGCTCTGTCATACCCTCACACCAATCTGAAGGGGCCATGAGGGAGGTTTTGTCAGATGGGGAAATTTCAGATTCAGGAAAAATTTCTCAACAGGCTGAACCTGATGTTGTGACATTTAAATTTAAATTAGAGCATCTCCGCGCACTGCTTAAGGAGGTGTTATCTACTCTGGATGATTGTGACAACCTGGTCATTCCAGAAAAATTATGCAAGATGGAGAAGTTCCTAGAGGTTCCGGTGCACCCCGACGCTTTTCCTATACCCAAGCGGGTGGTGGACATAGGGAATAAGGAGTGGGAGAAGCCCGGCATACCTTTTGTCCCCCCTCCTATATTTAAGAAATTATTTCCTATGGTCGACCCCAGAAAGGACTTATGGCAGACAGTCCCTAAGGTCGAGGGGGCAGTTTCTACTCTAAACAAGCGTACTACTATCCCTATCGAGGATAATTGTGCTTTCAAAGATCCTATGGATAAAAAATTGGAGGGTTTGCTTAAAAAGATTTTTGTACAGCAAGGTTACCTCCTGCAACCCATTTCATGCATTGTTCCTGTCACTACAGCAGCGTGGTTCTGGTTCGAGGAACTAGAAAAGTCGCTCAGTAGAGAGACTCTGTATGAGGAGGTTATGGACAGAGTTCACGCACTCAAGTTGGCTAATTCTTTTATTTTAGATGCCGCTTTGCAATTAGCTAGATTAGCGGCGAAAAATTCAGGGTTTGCAATTGTGGCACGCAGAGCGCTTTGGCTAAAGTCTTGGTCAACGGATGTATCTTCCAAGACCAAATTGCTTAATATCCCCTTCAAGGGTAAAACTCTCTTTGGGCCAGAATTGAAAGAGATTATCTCAGACATCACTGGGGGAAAGGGCCACGCCCTCCCGCAAGATAGGCCTTTCAAAGCCAAGAATAAGTCTAATTTTCGTTCCTTTCGCAATTTCAGGAATGGACCGGCCTCTAATTCCGCATCCTCTAAACAAGAGGGTAATGCTTCACAAACCAAACCAGCCTGGAAACCGATGCAAGGCTGGAACAAGGGTAAGCAGGCCAAGAAGCCTGCTGCTGCTAACAAAACAGCATGAAGGAGTAGCCCCCGATCCGGGACCAGATCTAGTAGGGGGCAGACTCTCTCTTTGCTCAGGCTTGGGCAAGAGATGTTCAGGATCCCTGGGCACTAGAAATAGTCTCTCAGGGTTATCTTCTGGAATTCAAGGAACTACCCCCAAGGGGAAGGTTCCACATGTCTCACTTATCCTTAAACCAAATAAAGAGACAGGCATTCTTACATTGTGTAGAAGACCTGTTAAAAATGGGAGTGATACACCCAGTTCCAACGGCGGAACAGGGAATGCGATTTTACTCAAATCTGTTTGTAGTTCCCAAAAAAGAGGGAACTTTCAGACCAATTCTGGATTTAAAGATCCTAAACAAATTTCTCAGGGTTCCATCGTTCAAAATGGAAACCATTCGAACGATTCTACCTACAATCCAGGAAGGTCAATTTATGACTACCGTGGATCTAAAGGATGCGTATCTACATATTCCTATCCACAAGGATCATCATCAGTTCCTAAGGTTCGCCTTTCTGGACAAACATTACCAGTTTGTGGCGCTCCCATTCGGGTTAGCCACTGCTCCAAGGATTTTCACAAAGGTACTCGGGTCCCTTCTAGCGGTCCTAAGACCAAGGGGCATTGCAGTAGTTCCTTACTTGGACGACATTCTGATACAAGCGTCGTCTCTTTCAAAGGCAAAGGCTCACACAGACATTGTTCTGGCCTTTCTCAGATCTCACGGATGGAAGGTGAACATAGAAAAGAGTTCCCTGTCTCCGTCGACAAGAGTTCCTTTCTTGGGAACAATAATAGATTCTTTAGAAATGAGGATTTCTTCTGTTAAGTGTGATCAGTCCACGGGTCATCATTACTTCTGGGATATTACTCCTCCCCAACAGGAAGTGCAAGAGGATTCACCCAGCAGAGCTGCATATAGCTCCTCCCCTCTACGTCACTCCCAGTCATTCTCTTGCACCCAACGACTAAATAGGATGTGTGAGAGGACTATGGTGATTATACTTAGTTTTATATCTTCAATCAAAAGTTTGTTATTTTAAAATAGCACCGGAGTGTGTTATTACCTCTCTGGCAGAGTTTGAAGAAGAATCTACCAGAGTTTTGCTATGATTTTAGCCGGAGTAGTTAAGATCATATTGCTGTTCTCGGCCATCTGAGGAGTGAGGTAAACTTCAGATCAGGGGACAGCGGGCAGATGAATCTGCATAGAGGTATGTAGCAGTTTTTATTTTCTGACAATGGAATTGATGAGAAAATCCTGCCATACCGATATAATGTCATGTATGTATACTTTACACTTCAGTATTCTGGGGAATGGTACTTCACTAGAATTACACTGTAAGAAATACATAAAGCTGTTTAATAACTAGAGATTATGTTTAACGTTTTTGCTGGAATGTAAAATCGTTTTCATTTGCTGAGGTACTGTGTGAATAAATGTTTGGGCACTATTTTTCCACTTGGCAGTTGCTTAATCTGTTTTTCTGACAGTTTCTGTTCTCCCTCACTGCTGTGTGTGAGGGGGAGGGGCCGTTTTTTTGGCGCTTTTTCTATGCATCAAATATTTCAGTCAGCAACTCATTGTTTTCCCTGCATGATCCGGTTCATCTCTACAGAGCTCAGGGGTCTTCAAAACTTATTTTGAGTGAGGTAATTTCTCTCAGCAGAGCTGTGAGAATTATAGTTTGACTGAGATAAAAAACGTTTATTCTGTAATTTGTTTCCTGCTTTCAGAATTTGTTATCTTTGCTAATGGGATTAAACCTTTGCTAAAGTTGTGTTGTTTACAAGGATTGAGGCTATAACTGTTTCAATTTATTAATTTTCAACTGTCATAGATCTTCTGTGCTTCTTAAAGGCACAGTACATTTTAATATTATTCTAATTGAATTGTATTTCCAAGTTGCAAGTTTATTTGCTAGTGTGTTAAACATGTCTGATTCAGAGGATGATACCTGTGTCATTTGTTGCAATGCCAAAGTGGAGCCCAATAGAAATTTATGTACTAACTGTATTGATGCTACTTTAAATAAAAGTCAATCTGTACAAATTGAACAAATTTCACCAAACAACGAGGGGAGAGTTATGCCGACTAACTCGCCTCACGTGTCAGTACCTACATCTCCCGCTCAGAGGGAGGTGCGTGATATTGTAGCGCCGAGTACATCTGGGCGGCCATTACAAATCACATTACAGGATATGGCTACTGTTATGACTGAGGTTTTGGCTAAATTACCAGAACTAAGAGGTAAGCGTGATCACTCTGGGGTGAGAACAGAGTGCGCTGATAATATTAGGGCCATGTCAGACACTGCGTCACAGGTGGCAGAACATGAGGACGGAGAACTTCATTCTGTGGGTGACGGTTCTGATCCAAACAGACTGGATTCAGATATTTCAAATTTTAAATTTAAACTGGAAAACCTCCGTGTATTACTAGGGGAGGTGTTAGCGGCTCTGAATGATTGTAACACAGTTGCAATACCAGAGAAAATGTGTAGGTTGGATAAATATTTTGCGGTACCGACGAGTACTGAGGTTTTTCCTATACCTAAGAGACTTACTGAAATTGTTACTAAGGAGTGGGATAGACCCGGTGTGCCGTTCTCACCCCCTCCGATATTTAGAAAAATGTTTCCAATAGACGCCACCACAAGGGACTTATGGCAAACGGTCCCTAAGGTGGAGGGAGCAGTTTCTACCTTAGCTAAGCGTACCACTATCCCGGTGGAGGATAGCTGTGCTTTTTCAGATCCAATGGATAAAAAGTTAGAGGGTTACCTTAAGAAAATGTTTGTTCAACAAGGTTTTATATTGCAACCCCTTGCATGCATTGCGCCGATCACGGCTGCAGCGGCATTCTGGATTGAGTCTCTGGAAGAGAACATTGGTTCAGCTACTCTGGACGACATTACGGACAGGCTTAGAGTCCTTAAACTAGCTAATTCATTCATTTCGGAGGCCGTAGTACATCTTACTAAACTTACGGCGAAGAATTCAGGATTCGCCATTCAGGCACGCAGGGCGCTGTGGCTAAAATCCTGGTCAGCTGATGTTACTTCTAAGTCTAAATTGCTTAATATACCTTTCAAAGGGCAGACCTTATTCGGGCCCGGGTTGAAAGAGATTATCGCTGACATTACAGGAGGTAAAGGCCATGCCCTGCCTCAGGACAAAGCCAAAGCCAAGACTAGACAGTCTAATTTTCGTTCCTTTCGTAATTTCAAAGCAGGAGCAGCATCAACTTCCTCTGCACCAAAACAGGAAGGAGCTGTTGCTCGCTACAGACAAGGCTGGAAACCTAACCAGTCCTGGAACAAGGGCAAGCAGACTAGGAAACCTGCTGCTGCCCCTAAAACAGCATGAATTGAGGGCCCCCGATCCGGGATCGGATCTAGTGGGGGGCAGACTTTCTCTCTTCGCCCAGGCTTGGGCAAGAGATGTTCAGGATCCCTGGGCGCTAGAGATAATATCTCAGGGATACCTTCTGGACTTCAAATACTCTCCTCCAAGAGAGAGATTTCATCTGTCAAGATTGTCAACAATCCAGACAAAGAAAGAGGCGTTTCTACGCTGCGTACAAGAGCTCTTGTTAATGGGAGTAATCCATCCAGTTCCACGATCGGAACAGGGACAGGGGTTTTACTCAAATCTGTTTGTGGTTCCCAAAAAAGAGGGAACTTTCAGACCAATCCTGGACTTAAAGATCCTAAACAAATTCCTAAGAGTTCCATCGTTCAAGATGGAGACTATTCGGACAATTTTACCTATGATCCAAGAGGGTCAATACATGACCACTGTAGATTTAAAAGATGCTTACCTTCACATACCGATTCACAAAGATCATTATCGGTACCTAAGGTTTGCCTTCCTAGACAGGCATTACCAGTTTGTGGCTCTTCCATTCGGATTGGCTACAGCTCCAAGAATCTTCACAAAGGTTCTGGGTGCTCTTCTGGCGGTACTAAGACCGCGGGGAATCTCGGTAGCTCCATACCTAGACGACATTCTGATACAAGCTTCAAGCTTTCAAACTGCCAAGTCTCATACAGAGTTAGTACTGGCATTTCTAAGGTCACATGGATGGAAGGTGAACGAAAAGAAAAGTTCACTCGTTCCACTCACAAGAGTTCCCTTCCTGGGGACTCTTATAGATTCTGTAGAAATGAAGATTTACCTGACAGAGGACAGGCTAACAAGACTTCAAAGTGCTTGCCGCACCCTTCATTCCATTCAACACCCGTCAGTGGCTCAATGCATGGAGGTAATCGGCTTAATGGTAGCGGCAATGGACATAGTACCCTTTGCACGCTTACACCTCAGACCACTGCAACTGTGCATGCTAAGTCAGTGGAATGGGGATTACTCAGACTTATCCCCTTCTCTGAATCTGGATCAAGAGACCAGAAATTCTCTTCTATGGTGGCTTTCTCGGCCACATCTGTCCAGGGGGATGCCATTCAGCAGACCAGACTGGACAATTGTAACAACAGACGCCAGCCTTCTAGGTTGGGGTGCCGTCTGGAATTCTCTGAAGGCTCAGGGACAATGGAGTCAGGAGGAGAGTCTCCTGCCAATAAACATTCTGGAATTGAGAGCAGTTCTCAATGCCCTCCTGGCTTGGCCCCAGTTGACAACTCGGGGGTTCATCAGGTTTCAGTCGGACAACATCACGACTGTAGCTTACATCAACCATCAGGGAGGGACAAGAAGCTCCCTAGCTATGATGGAAGTATCAAAGATAATTTGCTGGGCAGAGTCTCACTCTTGCCACCTGTCAGCAATCCACATCCCGGGAGTGGAGAACTGGGAGGCGGATTTCTTAAGTCGTCAGACTTTTTCATCCGGGGGAGTGGGAACTTCATCCGGAGGTCTTTGCCCAAATACTTCGACGTTGGGGCAAACCAGAGATAGATCTCATGGCGTCTCGACAGAACGCCAAGCTTCCTCGTTACGGGTCCAGATCCAGGGATCCAGGAGCAGTCCTGATAGATGCTCTGACAGCACCTTGGGACTTCAGGATGGCTTACGTGTTTCCACCCTTCCCGTTGCTTCCTCGATTGATTGCCAGAATCAAACAAGAGAGAGCATCAGTGATTCTAATAGCACCTGCGTGGCCACGCAGGACTTGGTATGCAGACCTGGTGGACATGTCATCCTGTCCACCTTGGTCTCTACCTCTGGATCAGGACCTTCTGATACAGGGTCCCTTCAAACATCAAAATCTAACTTCTCTGAAGCTGACTGCTTGGAAATTGAACGCTTGATTTTATCAAGACGTGGATTTTCTGAGTCAGTTATTGATACCTTAATACAGGCTAGGAAACCTGTTACCAGAAAGATTTACCATAAGATATGGCGTAAATACCTATATTGGTGTGAATCCAAAGGTTACTCTTGGAGTAAGGTTAGGATTCCTAGGATATTGTCTTTTCTACAAGAAGGTTTAGAAAAGTTCCTGACGTCCAGGCTTTTTGTCAGGCTTTGGCCAGAATTAAGCCTGTGTTTAAAACTGTTGCTCCACCATGGAGTTTAAACCTTGTTCTTAATGTTTTACAGGGCGTTCCGTTTGAACCCCTTCATTCCATTGATATAAAGTTGTTATCTTGGAAAGTTCTATTTTTAATGGCTATTTCCTCGGCTCGAAGAGTCTCTGAATTATCAGCCTTACATTGTGATTCTCCTTATTTGATTTTTCATTCGGATAAGGTAGTCCTGCGTACTAAACCTGGGTTCTTACCTAAGGTAGTTACTAACAGGAATATCAATCAAGAGATTGTTGTTCCTTCTTTATGCCCAAATCCTTCTTCAAAGAAGGAACGTCTACTGCACAACCTGGATGTAGTCCGTGCTCTAAAATTTTACTTACAGGCAACTAAGGAATTTCGACAAACGTCTTCTCTGTTTGTCATTTACTCTGGGCAGAGGAGAGGTCAAAAAGCTTCCGCTACCTCTCTTTCTTTTTGGCTTCGTAGCATAATTCGTTTAGCTTATGAGACTGCTGGACAGCAGCCTCCTGAAAGAATTACAGCTCATTCTACTAGAGCTGTGGCTTCCACTTGGGCCTTCAAGAATGAGGCCTCTGTTGAACAGATTTGCAAGGCTGCAACTTGGTCTTCGCTTCATACTTTTTCCAAATTTTACAAATTTGACACTTTTGCTTCATCGGAGGCTATTTTTGGGAGAAAGGTTCTTCAGGCAGTGGTTCCTTCTGTATAAAGAGCCTGCCTATCCCTCCCGTCATCCGTGTACTTTTGCTTTGGTATTGGTATCCCAGAAGTAATGATGACCCGTGGACTGATCACACTTAACAGAAGAAAACATAATTTATGCTTACCTGATAAATTCCTTTCTTCTGTAGTGTGATCAGTCCACGGCCCGCCCTGTTTTTAAGGCAGGTAAATATTTTTTAATTTATACTCCAGTCACCACTTCACCCTTGGCTTTTCCTTTCTCGTTGGTCCTTGGTCGAATGACTGGGAGTGACGTAGAGGGGAGGAGCTATATGCAGCTCTGCTGGGTGAATCCTCTTGCACTTCCTGTTGGGGAGGAGTAATATCCCAGAAGTAATGATGACCCGTGGACTGATCACACTACAGAAGAAAGGAATTTATCAGGTAAGCATAAATTATGTTTTTCCTGACAGAAGTCAGAAAGTCAAAACTTCTAAACGCTTGTCAAGTTCTTCATTCTATTCCACGTCCTTCCGTAGCTCAGTGCATGGAAGTGGTAGGGTTGATGGTTGCAGCAATGGACATAGTTCCTTTTGCGCGAATTCATCTAAGACCATTACAACTGTGCATGCTGAAACACTGGAATGGGGACTATACAGACTTGTCTCCAGTGATTCAAGTAGATCAGAAGACCAGAGACTTACTCAGTTGGTGGCTAACCCTGGACCACCTGTCCTAGGGAATGAGCTTCCGCAGACCAGAGTGGGTCATCGTCACGACCGACGCCAGTCTAGCAGGCTGGGGCGCGGTCTGGGAATCCCTGAAAGCTCAGAGACTATGGTCTCGAGAAGAGTCTCTTCTCCCGATAAACATTCTGGAACTGAGAGCGATATTCAATGCTCTCAGGGATTGGCCTCAACTAGCAAAGGCCAGATTTATAAGATTCCAATCAGACAACATGACGACTGTTGCTTATATCAATCATCAGGGGGGAACAAGGAGTTCCCTGGCGATGAGAGAAGTGACCAAAATAATAGAATGGGCGGAGGATCACTCCTGCCACCTATCTGCGATCCACATCCCAGGAGTGGAAAACTGGGAGGCGGATTATCTGAGTCGTCAGATATTCCATCCGGGGGAGTGGGAACTTCACCCGGAGATCTTTGCCCAATTAACTCAATTATGGGGCATTCCAGACATGGATCTGATGGCGTCTCGTCAGAACTTCAAGGTTCCTTGCTACGGGTCCAGATCCAGGGATCCCAAGGCGACTCTAGTAGATGCACTAGTAGCGCCTTGGACCTTCAACCTAGCCTATGTGTTTCCACCGTTTCCTCTCATTCCCAGGCTGGTAGCCAGGATCAAGCAGGAGAGGGCCTCGGTGATCTTTATAGCTCCTGCGTGGCCACGCAGGACTTGGTATGCAGACCTGGTGAATATGTCATCGGTTCCACCATGGAAGCTACCTTTGAGACAGGATCTTCTTGTACAGGGTCCATTCGAACATCCAAATCTGGTCTCCCTCCAGCTGGCGGCTTGGAAATTGAACGCTTGATCCTATCAAAGTGTGGGTTTTCAGATTCTGTGATAGATACTCTGGTTCAAGCCAGAAAACCGGTAACTAGAAAAATTTACCATAAAATATGGAAAAGATATATCTGCTGGTGTGAATCCAAGGGATTCTTATGGAATCAAAATTCCTAAGATCCTTTCCTTTCTACAAGAAGGTTTGGATAAAGGATTATCAGCGAGTTCTCTAAAGGGACAGATTTCTGCTTTATCTGTCTTTTTACACAAACGTCTGGCAGCTGTGCCAGATGTTCAAACATTTGTTCAGGCTCTGGTTAGGATCAAGCCTGTTTACAGACCTTTGACTCCTCCCTGGAGTTTAAATCTAGTTCTACAAGGGGTTCCGTTTGAACCTTTACATTCCATAGATATTAAGTTGTTATCTTGGAAAGTTTTGTTTTTGGTTGCTATTTTTTCTTCTAGAAGAGTTTCTGAGTTATCTGCTCTGCTGTGTTCTCCGCCCTATCTGGTGTTCCATTCAGATAAGGTTGTTTTGCGTACTAAGCTTGGTTTTCTTCCAAAGGTTGTTTCCAACAAAAATATTAACCAGGAGATAGTTGTACCTTCTTTGTGTCCGAATCCAGTTTCAAAGAAGGAATGTTTGTTACACAATTTAGACGTAGTCCGTGCTCTAAAATTCTATTTAGAAGCTACAAAAGAGTTCAGACAAACATCTTCTCTGTTTGTCGTCTATTCTGGTAAGAGGAGAGGTCAAAAAGCGACTTCTACCTCTCTTTCCTTTTGGCTTAAAAGCATCATCCGATTGGCTTACGAGACTGCCGGACGGCAGCCTCCTGAAAGGATCACAGCTCACTCTACTAGGGCTGTGGCTTCCACATGGGCCTTCAAGAACGAGGCTTCTGTTGATCAGATATGTAAGGCAGCGACTTGGTCTTCACTGCACACTTTTGCCAAATTTTACAAATTTGATACTTTTGCTTCTTCTGAGGCTATTTTGGGGAGAAAGGTTTTGCAAGCTGTGGTGCCTTCTGTTTAGGTAACCTGATTTGCTCCCTCCCTTCTCCGTGTCCTAAAGCTTTGGTATTGGTTCCCACAAGTAAGGATGACGCTGTGGACCGGACACACCAATGTTGGAGAAAACAGAATTTATGCTTACCTGATAAATTACTTTCTCCAACGGTGTGTCCGGTCCACGGCCCGCCCCGGTTTTTTAATCAGGTTTGATTAATTATTTTCTCTAACTACAGTCACCAACGCACCCTATAGTTTCTCCTGTTTTTTCCTCCTGTCCGTCGGTCGAATGACTGAGGTGGGCGGAGCCTAGGAGGGACTATATGGACAGCTTTTGCTGGGACTCTTTGCCATTTCCTGTTGGGGAAGAGAGATTCCCACAAGTAAGGATGACGCCATGGACCGGACACACCGTTGGAGAAAGTAATTTATCAGGTAAGCATAAATTCTGTTTTTCTCCAACATAGGTGTGTCCGGCCCACGGCGTCATCCTTACTTGTGGGATATTCTCTTCCCCAACAGGAAATGGCAAAGAGCCCAGCAAAGCTGGTCACATGATCCCTCCTAGGCTCCGCCTACCCCAGTCATTCTCTTTGCCGTTGTACAGGCAACATCTCCACGGAGATGGCTTAGAGTTTTTTAGTGTTTAACTGTAGTTTTTATTATTCAATCAAGAGTTTGTTATTTTAAAATAGTGCTGGTATGTACTATTTACTCTGAAACAGAAAAGAGATGAAGATTTCTGTTTGTAAGAGGAAAATGATTTTAGCAACCGTTACTAAAATCCATGGCTGTTCCACACAGGACTGTTGAGAGGAATTAACTTCAGTTGGGGGAACAGTGAGCAGTCTTTTGCTGCTTGAGGTATGACACATTCTAACAAGACGATGTAATGCTGGAAGCTGTCATTTTCCCTATGGGATCCGGTAAGCCATGTTTATTCAGAAAGTAAATAAGGGCTTCACAAGGGCTTATTAAGACTGTAGACTTTTTCTGGGCTAAATCGATTCATATATTACACATATTTAGCCTTGAGGAATCATTTAATCTGGGTATTTTGGTAAAATAATATCGGCAGGCACTGTTTTAGACACCTTATTCTTTAGGGGCTTTCCCTAATCATAGGCAGAGCCTCATTTTCGCGCCGGTATTGCGCACTTGTTTTTGAGAGACATGACATGCAGTCGCATGTGTGAGGAGCTCTGATACATAGAAAAGACTTTCTGAAGGCATCATTTGGTATCGTATTCCCCTTTGGGCTTGGTTGGGTCTCAGCAAAGCAGATACCAGGGACTGTAAAGGGGTTAAAGTTAAAAACGGCTCCGGTTCCGTTATTTTAAGGGTTAAAGCTTCCAAATTTGGTGTGCAATACTTTTAAGGCTTTAAGACACTGTGGTGAAATTTTGGTGAATTTTGAACAATTCCTTCATACTTTTTCGCAATTGCAGTAATAAAGTGTGTTCAGTTTAAAATTTAAAGTGACAGTAACGGTTTTATTTTAAAACGTTTTTTGTACTTTGTTATCAAGTTTATGCCTGTTTAACATGTCTGAACTACCAGATAGACTGTGTTCTGAATGTGGGGAAGCCAGGGTTCCTTCTCATTTAAATAAATGTGATTTATGTGACACTGAAAATGATGCCCAAGATGATTCCTCAAGTGAGGGGAGTAAGCATGGTACTGCATCATTCCCTCCTTCGTCTACACGAGTCTTGCCCACTCAGGAGGCCCCTAGTACATCTAGCGCGCCAATACTCCTTACTATGCAACAATTAACGGCTGTAATGGATAATTCTATCAAAAACATTTTAGCCAAAATGCCCACTTATCAGCGTAAGCGCGACTGCTCTGTTTTAGATACTGAAGAGCATGAGGACGCTGATGATAATGGTTCTGAAATGCCCCTACACCAGTCTGAGGGGGCCGGGGAGGTTTTGTCTGAGGGAGAAATTTCAGATTCAGGGAAAATTTCTCAACATGCTGAACCCGATGTGATTACATTTAAATTTAAGTTGGAACATCTCCGCGCTCTGCTTAAGGAGGTATTATCCACTCTGGATGATTGTGAGAATTTGATCATCCCAGAGAAACTATGTAAAATGGACAAGTTCCTAGAGGTCCCGGGGCTCCCAGAAGCTTTTCCTATACCCAAGCTGGTGGCGGACATTGTAAATAAAGAATGGGAAAGGCCCGGTATACCTTTCGTCCCTCCCCCCATATTTAAAAAATTGTTTCCTATGGTCGACCCCAGAAAGGACTTATGGCAGACAGTCCCCAAGGTCGAGGGAGCGGTTTCTACTTTAAACAAACGCACCACTATACCCATAGAAGATAGTTGTGCTTTCAAAGATCCTATGGATAAAAAATTAGAAGGTTTGCTTAAAAAGATGTTTGTTCAGCAAGGTTACCTTCTACAACCAATTTCATGCATTGTCCCTGTCACTACAGCCGCGTGTTTCTGGTTCGATGAACTAGTTAAGGCGATCGATAGTGATTCTCCTCCTTATGAGGAGATTATGGACAGAATCCGTGCTCTCAAATTGGCTAATTCTTTCACCCTAGACGCCACTTTGCAATTGGCTAGGTTAGCGGCGAAAAATTCTGGGTTTGCTATTGTGGCGCGCAGAGCGCTTTGGTTGAAATCTTGGTCAGCGGATGCGTCTTCCAAGAACAAACTACTTAACATTCCTTTCAAGGGGAAAACGCTGTTTGGCCCTGACTTGAAAGAGATTATCTCTGATATCACTGGGGGTAAGGGCCACGCCCTTCCTCAGGATAGGTCTTTCAAGGCCAAAAATAAACCTAATTTTCGTCCCTTTCGTAGAAACGGACCAGCCCCAAGTGCTACGTCCTCTAAACAAGAGGGTAATACTTCTCAAGCCAAGCCAGCCTGGAGACCAATGCAAGGCTGGAACAAGGGAAAGCAGGCCAAGAAACCTGCCACTGCTACCAAGACAGCATGAAATGTTGGCCCCCGATCCGGGACCGGATCTGGTGGGGGGCAGACTCTCTCTCTTCGCTCAGGCTTGGGCAAGAGATGTTCTGGATCCTTGGGCACTAGAAATAGTCTCCCAAGGTTATCTTCTGGAATTCAAGGGGCTTCCCCCAAGGGGGAGGTTCCACAGGTCTCAATTGTCTTCAGACCACATAAAAAGACAGGCATTCTTACATTGTGTAGAAGACCTGCTAAAAATGGGAGTGATTCATCCTGTTCCATTAGGAGAACAAGGGATGGGGTTCTACTCCAATCTGTTCATAGTTCCCAAAAAAGAGGGAACGTTCAGACCAATCTTAGATCTCAAGATCTTAAACAAGTTTCTCAAGGTTCCATCGTTCAAGATGGAAACCATTCGAACAATTCTTCCTTCCATCCAGGAAGGTCAATTCATGACCACGGTGGATTTAAAGGATGCGTATCTACATATTCCTATCCACAAGGAACATCATCGGTTCCTAAGGTTCGCATTCCTGGACAAGCATTACCAGTTCGTGGCGCTTCCTTTCGGATTAGCCACTGCTCCAAGGATTTTCACAAAGGTACTAGGGTCCCTTCTAGCGGTGCTAAGACCAAGGGGCATTGCAGTAGTACCTTACTTGGACGACATTCTGATTCAAGCGTCGTCCCTTCCTCAAGCAAAGGCTCACACGGACATAGTCCTGGCCTTTCTCAGATCTCACGGATGGAAAGTGAACGTGGAAAAGAGTTCTCTATCTCCGTCGACAAGGGTTCCCTTCTTGGGAACAATAATAGACTCCTTAGAAATGAGGATTTTTCTGACAGAGGCCAGAAAAACAAAACTTCTAAACTCTTGTCGGACACTTCATTCCGTTCCTCTTCCTTCCATAGCGCAGTGCATGGAAGTAATAGGTTTGATGGTAGCGGCAATGGACATAGTTCCTTTTGCGCGCATTCATCTAAGACCATTACAACTGTGCATGCTCAGTCAGTGGAATGGGGACTATACAGACTTGTCTCCGAAGATACAAGTAAATCAGAGGACCAGAGACTCACTCCGTTGGTGGCTGTCCCTGGACAACCTGTCACAAGGGATGACCTTCCGCAGACCAGAGTGGGTCATTGTCACGACCGACGCCAGTCTGATGGGCTGGGGTGCGGTCTGGGGACCCCTGAAAGCTCAGGGTCTTTGGTCTCGGGAAGAATCTCTTCTACCGATAAATATTCTGGAACTGAGAGCGATATTCAATGCTCTCAAGGCTTGGCCTCAGCTAGCGAAGGCCAAGTTCATACGGTTTCAATCAGACAACATGACGACTGTTGCGTACATCAACCATCAGGGGGGAACAAGGAGTTCCCTGGCGATGGAAGAAGTGACCAAAATCATTCAATGGGCGGAGACTCGCTCCTGCCACCTGTCTGCAATCCACATCCCAGGAGTGGAAAATTGGGAAGCGGATTTTCTGAGTCGTCAGACATTGCATCCGGGGGAGTGGGAACTCCATCCGGAAATCTTTGCCCAAATCACTCAACTGTGGGGCATTCCAGACATGGATCTGATGGCCTCTCGTCAGAACTTCAAGGTTCCCTGCTACGGGTCCAGATCCAGGGATCCCAAGGCGACTCTAGTAGATGCACTAGTAGCACCTTGGACCTTCAAACTAGCTTATGTATTCCCGCCGTTTCCTCTCATCCCCAGGCTGGTAGCCAGGATCCATCAGGAGAGGGCGTCAGTGATCTTGATAGCTCCTGCGTGGCCACGCAGGACTTGGTATGCAGATCTGGTGAATATGTCATCGGCTCCACCATGGAAGCTACCTTTGAGACGAGACCTTCTTGTTCAAGGTCCGTTCGAACATCCGAATCTGGTCTCACTCCAGCTGACTGCTTGGAGATTGAACGCTTGATTTTATCAAAACGAGGGTTCTCAGATTCTGTTATTGATACTCTTGTTCAGGCCAGAAAGCCTGTAAGTAGAAAAATTTACCACAAAATATGGAAAAAATATATCTGTTGGTGTGAATCTAAAGGATTCCCCTGGGACAAGGTAAAGATTCCTAAGATTCTATCCTTTCTCCAAGAAGGATTGGAGAAAGGATTATCTGCTAGTTCCTTGAAGGGACAGATTTCTGCCTTGTCTGTGTTACTTCACAAAAAGCTGGCAGCTGTGCCAGATGTTCAAGCCTTTGTTCAGGCTCTGGTTAGAATCAAGCCTGTTTACAAACCTTTGACTCCTCCTTGGAGTCTCAACTTAGTTCTTTCAGTTCTTCAGGGGGTTCCGTTTGAACCCTTACATTCCGTTGATATTAAGTTATTATCTTGGAAAGTTTTGTTTTTGGTTGCAATTTCTTCTGCTAGAAGAGTTTCAGAATTATCTGCTCTGCAGTGTTCTCCTCCTTATCTGGTGTTCCATGCAGATAAGGTGGTTTTACGTACTAAACCTGGTTTTCTTCCAAAAGTTGTTTCTAACAAAAACATTAACCAGGAGATAGTCGTGCCTTCTTTGTGTCCTAAACCAGTTTCGAAGAAGGAACGTTTGTTGCACAATTTGGATGTTGTTCGTGCTCTAAAATTCTATTTAGATGCTACTAAGGATTTTAGACAAACATCTTCCTTGTTTGTTGTTTATTCTGGTAAAAGGAGAGGTCAAAAAGCAACTTCTACCTCTCTCTCTTTTTGGATTAAAAGCATCATCAGATTGGCTTACGAGACTGCCGGACGGCAGCCTCCTGAAAGAATCACAGCTCACTCCACTAGGGCTGTGGCTTCCACATGGGCCTTCAAGAACGAGGCTTCTGTTGATCAGATATGTAGGGCAGCGACTTGGTCTTCACTGCACACTTTTACCAAATTTTACAAGTTTGATACTTTTGCTTCTTCTGAGGCTGTTTTTGGGAGAAAGGTTTTGCAAGCCGTGGTGCCTTCCATTTAGGTGACCTGATTTGCTCCCTCCCTTCATCCGTGTCCTAAAGCTTTGGTATTGGTTCCCACAAGTAAGGATGACGCCGTGGACCGGACACACCTATGTTGGAGAAAACAGAATTTATGTTTACCTGATAAATTACTTTCTCCAACGGTGTGTCCGGTCCACGGCCCGCCCTGGTTTTTTAATCAGGTCTGATAATTTATTTTCTTTAACTACAGTCACCACGGTATCATATGGTTTCTCCTATGCAAATATTCCTCCTTAACGTCGGTCGAATGACTGGGGTAGGCGGAGCCTAGGAGGGATCATGTGACCAGCTTTGCTGGGCTCTTTGCCATTTCCTGTTGGGGAAGAGAATATCCCACAAGTAAGGATGACGCCGTGGACCGGACACACCGTTGGAGAAAGTAATTTATCAGGTAAACATAAATTCTGTTTTTGCTGTCCTCATTTCAATTCTTACATTAAGTTGTAAATTCTAACAACATTAGGGAGGAATTATTGTTTTCCTAAGACTTCTTTGGTGAGATTCTTACTTTTCTTGGATATGGTAAGAGTTTTTGAAATTCTATGTTGAAGCTATTCAGATTTCAGATAGACTTCTAGTCTATTTGTTATCTTTTCTGGTTTTAGGAAGGTCAAAAGGCTTCTGCCATTTATTTGGCATCTTGCTTAAACTTTTGATTCATCATGCTTATTTGGGGTTGGGTGGATTCCCGCCTCGGAGGATTACGGCTCATTCTACTAGGTAAGTTTCTACTTCCATAGCTTTTTAAGAATGAAGCTTCTGTTGATCAGATTTGCAAAGCAATGACTTGGTCTTCTTTGCATAACTTTTACTATGTTCTACCATTTTGATGTTTTCTCTTCTTTAGAAGCAGTTTTTGGTAGAATGGTACTTCAGGCAGCTGTTTCAGTTTGATTCTTCTGCTTATAATTTCAGTTTTTTTCATTATAAAAATTGAAACTTTTTTGATTTGGGTAGTGGATAAATTTTTCAGTGGAATTGGCTGTCTTTATTTTATCCCTCCCTCTCTAGTGACTCTTGCGTGGAAGTTCCACATCTTGGGTATCTGCTATCCCATACGTCACTAGCTCATGGACTCTTGCTAATTACATGAAAGAAAACATAATTTATGTAAGAACTTACCTGATAAATTCATTTCTTTCATATTAGCAAGAGTCCATGAGGCCCATCCTTTTTTGTGGTGGTTATGATTTTTTTGTATAAAGCACAATTATTCCAATTCCTTATTTTTTTTATGCTTTCGCTCCTTTCTTATCACCCCACTTCTTGGCTATTCGTTAAACTGAATTGTGGGTGTGGTGAGGGGTGTATTTATAGGCATTTTAAGGTTTGGGAAACTTTGCCCCTCCTGGTAGGAATGTATATCCCATACGTCACTAGCTCATGGACTCTTGCTAATATGAAAGAAATGAATTTATCAGGTAAGTTCTTACATAAATTATGTTTTTCTTCTACAACCTATAGCGTGCATTGTTCCAGTTACTACTGCAGCAGCTTTTTGGTTTGAGGCTCTAGAGGAGTCTCTTAAGGTTGAGACCCCGTTAGATGATATTTTGGATAGAATTAAGGCTCTCAAGCTAGCTAATTCTTTTATTACTGATGCCGCTTTTCAAATGGCTAAATTAGCGGCAAAAAATGCAGGCTTTGCCATTTTAGCGCATAGAGTGTTATGGCTTAAGTCTTGGTCTGCTGATGTGTCATCAAAATCTAAGCTTTAAGCTATTCCTTTTAAAGGTAAGACCCTATTCGGGCCTGAACTAAAGGAAATCATTTCCGACATTACTGGAGGTAAAGGTCATGCCCTTCCTCAGGACAAGACTGTTAAGATGATGGCTAAACAAAATAATTTTTTCCTTTCGAAACTTTAAAGGTGGACCCTCTACTTCCTCCTCCGCCACAAAGTAGGAGGGGAATTTTGAACAAACGCTTTCCATCTCAGGCCTCTGCAGCTGTGCATGCTCAGACAGTGGAATGGGGATTATGCGAATTTATCTCCTCAGATAGATCTGGATCAAGAAACCAGAGACTCTCTTCTTTGGTGGCTGTCACAGGATCATCTGTCCCAGGGCATGTGCTTCCGCAGGCCAGCATGGGTAATAGTGACGACGGACGCCAGCCTTTTGGGCTGGGGTGCAGTCTGGAATTCCCTGAAGGCTCAGGGTGTTTGGACTCAGGAGTCTCTCATACCAATCAATATTCTGGAACTGAGAGCAATGTTCAACGCGCTTCAGGCGTGGCCTCAGTTGGCTCTGGCCAAATTCATAAGATTCCAGTCGGACAATATCACGACAGTAGCATACATCAATCATCAGGGGGGAACAAGGAGTTCTCTAGCGATGATAGAGGTTTCAAAGATAATCCGATGGGCGAGGCTCACTCTTGCCATCTATCAGCAATCTATATCCCAGGAGTAGAGAACTGGGAAGCCGATTTTCTAAGTCGTCAGACTTTTCATCCGGGGGAGTGGGAGCTCCATCCGAAGGTGTTTGCGGCATTGATCCGTTAATGGGGCACACCGGAATTGGATCTGATGGCATCTCGTCAGATAGCCAAACTTCCTTGTTACGGGTCCAGATCAAGGGATCCCCAAGCCGTACTGATAGATGCTCTAGCTTATGTGTTTCCTCCATTTCCTCTCCTACCTCGTCTGATTGCAAGAATCAAACAGGAGAGGGCGTCATTAATTCTGATAGCGTCTGCGTGGCCACGCAGGACTTGGTATGCCGATCTAGTGGACATGTCATCTCTGCCACCGTGGAAACTGCCATTGAGACAGGATCTTCTCATCCAAGGTCCGTTCCAACATCCAAATCTAAATACTCTGCAGCTGACTGCCTGGAGATTGAACGCTTGATTTTATCTAAGCGGGGAAAGCCTGTCACTAGGAAGATTTACCATAAGATATGGTGTAAATATCTTTATTGGTGCAAATCCAAGGGCTACTCATGGAGTAGGGTTAGGATTCCTAGGATTTTGTCCTTTCTCCAAGAAGGATTGGAGAAGGGATTATCAGCTAGTTCCTTAAAGGGACAAATTTCTGCTTTGTCAATTTTACTACACAAGCATCTGGCGGATGTCCCAAACGTTCATTCTTTTTGTCAGGCTTTAGTCAGAATCAAGCCTGTGTTTAAACCTGTTGCTCCGCCATGGAGTTTGAATTTAGTTCTCAATGTTCTTCAAGGGATTCCGTTTGAACTAGGGTTGCACCGATACCATGTTTTTTAAGACCGAGCACAAGTACCGATACTTGTTTTCAAATACTCGCCGATACCAATTACCGATACTTTTTTTTTTAATGTCATGTGACAGTTAACCAAGCACAATACAGACTAATTATTTAAGATTCCTTCTTTATAATTATGAAGGACTGTAACTTAAAAGACGTTATGAAATAATAACAGTTTTATTTGTCATAACGTTCACAGAACATGTTTATAAATAAAAATATTAGAATAAAATATATTAATAATAACAACAAATATAAAATCACAACCAACCAAAAGTGCAATACAGTAAAAAATAGAACAGTGCACTGTTTAATCATGGGGAACAACACTATGGGCTAAATTACATTTGACTGGTAAGCTTTACCAATGCTCTCATTACATGTCCTACTCCATTAAAGTCTATGGAGTTGGAAATGTGAACAATGCATTGATAAAGCTTACCAATCAAATGTAATCCTATAATTGCAGGATGAGTGTTCATTGGAATTAACTTAATTTTTGCCATGAGTACTCTTCCTGCAATTATATAAGCTAACCTATGGATGTTCCTCAGAGTACAGTATGTTTTGAAAATCATTGTGCAAGATGAGAACTAGCAAAAAGGCAATTTAGCAATTAGAATAATTTTTCAAAAGTTAGTTGCAAGTTCTTTTTAAGGAACCGAACAGAAGCCTCTCTGCATGTTCAGCTATAAGTCTGTTTTTGCTATCAGTAAGGAGGTTTGACTCTAAGTTGAACAGTTTTTCACTTTCCACACTACTGCATGGGGCAGAAAGATATTTTTGGACCATTTTAGCCAGAGCTGGAAATCTCAGTTTATTAACTGACCAGTACTTCAGGGGTTTGTCTAAACGAGGTACAGTGATCTCTCCTACAATAATACAAATAACAGCAATTTGTATTGGCAGAACAGTAGTAAACAATTTTTAGTTTAGTCTCCACTTCAGCTTAAAATAAAATGGGAACATGCAGTTTGAAAAAAACACAAGATAGCATATGGGTAGGAAGTGGAGGTATCGGTTTAAGTATCGGTGCATTTGCACAAGTTCAAGTACTCATGCAAATACTTGGTATCGGTACCGATACTAGTATCGGTGCAACCCTATTTTGAACCTATGCATTCCATGGATATTAAGCTTTTATCCTGGAAAGTTTTGTTCTTAGTTGCTATCTCTTCTGCTCTAAGGGTGTCTGAGCTTTCTGCGTTACAATGTGATTCACCTTATCTTATATTCTATTCTGATAAGTTGGTTTTGCGTACTAAACCTGGATTCCTTCCTAAGGTTGTTTCAAATAAGAATATTAATCAGGAAATTGTTGTTCCTTCCTTGTGTCCTAATCCTTCGTCTAAAAAGGAACGTCTGTTACATAATTTGGACGTGGTTCGAGCCTTGAAGTTCTACTTACAAGCGACCAAGGATTTCCGTCAAATATCTTCTCTATTCGTTGTTTATTCTGGAAAGCGTAGGGGTCAAAAAGCTACGGCTACCTCTCTTTCTTTTTGGCTGAAAAGCATCATCCGTTTGGCATACGAGACTGCTGGACAGCAGCCTCCTGAAAAAATTACAGATCATTCTACTAGAGCGGTGGCTTCCACATGGGCTTTTAAAAATTATGCTTCTGTTGAACAGATTTGTAAGGCTGTGACGTGGTCCTCCCTTCATACCTTACTTTTGCTTCTTCGGAGGCTATTTTTGGGAGAAAAGTTCTTCAAGCAGTTGTGCCTTCTTTTTAACCATCTGTCTTGTCCCTCCCGTTCATCCGTGTCCTGTTGCTTTGGTATTGTATCCCACAAGTAAGGATGAATCCGTGGACTCGTCGTATCTAGTAGAAGAAAAGGAAATTTATGCTTACCTGATAAATTGATTTATTCTATGATACGACGAGTCCACGGCCCTCCCTGTCATTTTAGACAGATTGTATTTTTGTTTTCAAAAATTCAGTCACCTCTGCACCTTTTAGCTTTTCTTTTCTCTTCCTATACCTTTGGTCGAATGACTGGGGGTGGAGAGAAGTGAGGAGCTATATATACAGCTCTGCTGTGGTGCTCTTTGCCACTTCCTGTTAGCAGGAGGATAATATCCCACAAGTAAGGATGAATCCGTGGACTCATCGTATCGTAGAAGAAATCAATTTATCAGGTAAGCATAAATTTCCTTTTCTTCGTTCTCTTGCTATCTTTATATAAAAAAGAAGGCATCTAAGCTTTTTTCTTGGTTCAGAACTCTGGACATCAGTTTTTGATTGGTGGATGAATTTATCCACCAATCAGCAAGGACAACCTAGGTTGTTCACCAAACATGGGCCGGCATCTGAACTTACATTCTTGCATTTCAAATAAAGATTCCAAGAGAATGAAGAAAAATTGATAATAGGCGTAAATTAGAAAGTTGCTTAAAATTTTAATGCTCTATCTGAATCACAAAAGAAAAAAAATGGGTCCAGTGTCCCTTTAAACCTAGGAGGTTCATATGCTAATTTCTTAGACCTTGAAGGCCACCTCTTTTCAGAATGCATTTTAACAGTTTTTCACCACTAGAGGGTGTTAGTTCATGTGTTTCATATAGATAACACTGTGCTCATGCACGTGAAGTTATCTGGGAGCAGGCACTGATTGGCTAAACTGCAAGTCAGTCAAAAGAACTGAAATAAAGGGGCAGTTTGCAGAGGCTTAGATACAAGATAATCACAGAGGTTAAAAGTATATTAATATAACTATGTTGGTTATGCAAAACTGGGGAATGGGTAATAAAGGGATTATCTATCTTTTAAAACAATGAAAATTCTGGTGTAGACTGTCCCTTTAAATATCACTTCCCTACCGATAAACCCCAGTCATTCTCTTTGCCTCTATGTGCATGGAGGAGGTGAAGTTTAGTGTGTAATTAAATATTTTTTTTTTGTGAAGATTGAGACTACAATCAAGCGACAGGGTATAGCCTTAATCCACGTCAGTCTTTGTGGTCGAGCTGTGGTGGCTTTAAAGCGATGGGGAACTTGAAAAGCGGTACTTGCTCTGTTTTCTCTACCTATGCTGCCCTGACCTCAGATACCTAAGTTAGTTACTTGGCTATCTGTTATCCTAGTCTCTGTGAGGAAGGAGGTATCCTCTCATACTGATTTGCTGTTATGTCAGACAGCGATGCAGGTAAGTGCAGGTCTTCCTGCAGGGATAGGGGCACTTAAAATTCCCTGCTAATATAAATGAATGGGATGGTATAGCTCCCCCATGGGATTGGGTCCGTTCGACATGTTGCAGACACACTGTTAGTGAGAGACTGTGTGGGACACTAGGTATCTTGATTTATTTAGACCTTTATTGTATGCTTGGGTGCTGCACCTTTTTTCTGTCGGTTTGCCTTAGTTACGGTTAGTACTCAGAAGCGGACGTTGTTTGTTTTTTTTACCGCACCTACCTCCTTCCAATACCTGCAGAAGTTTTCGCGTTTAGCTGATGTCTTGTACGTCATCGGGCCTGCCTTTTCAACTCTGTTACAGAGTAGAACTGATTCCGTGGTGGTAAGGGCACCTTCAGTACACTGAGGTGCGGAGGGTAGTTTATTTCTGAGGTCGAATAGTTATTAGAATCTGAAGTTTTTAACACTTGTATCAAGTTTAAAAATCCAGAGTGAATTTTAGCACTTAATTTCTGTGGAATTGATAACCGCTTGCGGTCATTTAGAGGTAAACTTCCAGTTATGTCTGACATGGATCAGGAATCCACTCGGTTCAATCCGTGTTTGCTGTGTTTAGGCGCGCAAATTGCAGCACCCATGCAGTTCTGCTCTTCCTGTGTTAAACAAACTTTGCAGGATAAATAATTACTTATTTTTTTTAAGTATTTTTATTGAGGTTGAAAATAAAAACAGTACAGGATTGCCTCATGTAAAGCCAAAGTGAAACAACTTTGAGACTTTTTTGGCGCAAGATTGACGTTTGTCTGACGTCAATGACGTCATTTCCGGCGTCGTAGTTGACGCTGGAAGTTTTAATGTTGTTGCGTCATTTTTTACTCTTGTGTTTGTTACAGACGTTTTTGGCGCCAAAAAATATGTGGGTGTCATTCTTGGCGTCAGTTTTTTTACATTATTTAAGTCTCACTTTTTAGTTGCTTCTGGTTTCTTGAGGCTTGTTCTGTTTGCATTTTTTCCCATTCCTGAAACTGTCATTTAAGGAATTTGATAATTTTGCTTTATAAGTTGTTTTTCTTTTACATATTGCAAGATATTCCAAAAACTGTTCCTGTATCAGAAAATACTGTTGGATTCCTGATGACTGATATCAGTCCTACCAAAGCTAAGTTCATTTATTTTAATGTTATGAATTTTATCTTTAGCTATGGTTTGTAATAAGTTATCATGATAAACTTTTACATGCATAGTCCATTAGTATTTATGCATGATCTATTGCTATTCTTTCTTTCATGTAATTAGCAAGAGTCCATGAGCTAGTGACGTATGGGATATACATTCCTACCAGGAGGGGCAAAGTTTCCCAAACCTCAAAATGCCTATAAATACACCCCTCACCACACCCACAAATCAGTTTTTACAAACTTTGCCTCCTGTGGAGGTGCTGAAGTAAGTTTGTGCTAGATTCTACGTTGATATGCGCTCCGCAGCAGGTTGGAGCCCGGTTTTCCTCTCAGCGTGCAGTGAATGTCAGAGGGATGTGAAGAGAGTATTGCCTTTTTGAATTCAATGATCTCCTTCTACGGGTCTATTTCATAGGTTCTCTGTTATCGGTCGTAGAGATTCATCTCTTACCTCCCTTTTCAGATCGACGATATACTCTTATATATACCATTACCTCTACTGATTCTCGTTTCAGTACTGGTTTGGCTTTCTACTACATGTAGATGAGTGTCCTGGGGTAAGTAAGTCTTATTTTCTGTGACACTCTAAGCTATGGTTGGGCACTTTTATATAAAGTTCTAAATATATGTGTTTAAACATTTATTTGCCTTGATTCAGGATGTTCAACGTTCCTTATTTTCAGACAGTCAGTTTCATATTTGGGATAATGCATATGAATAATTCAATTTTTTCTTACCTTAAAATTTGACTTTTTTTTCCTGTGGGCTGTTAGGCTCGCGGGGGCTGAAAATGCTTCATTTTATTGCGTCATTCTTGGCGCGGATTTTCTTGTCATTTCCGGCGTCATACGTGTCGCCGGAAGTTGCGTCATTTTTTTGACGTTTTTGCACCAAAAAATGTCGGCGTTACTGGATGTGGCGCCATTTTTGGCGCCAAATAATGTGGGCGGCTTTTTTGGCGCTAAAAAATTTGAGCGTCATTGTTGTCTCCACAATATTTAAGTCTCATTATTTATTGCTTCTGGTTGCTAGAAGCTTGTTCATTGGCATTTTTTTCCCATTCCTGAAACTGTCATTTAAGGAATTTGATCAATTTTGCTTTATATGTTGTTTTTTCTATTACATATTGCAAGATGTCTCAGATGGACTCTGAATCAGAAGCCACTTTTGGAAAAACGCTTAACTGAGTTTCAGTTCTACCAAAGCTAAGTTAATTTATTTTAAATGTTATAAATGTTTATCTTTAGCTATGGTTTGTAATAAGATATTATGTTATACTTTTACATGCGGAATCCATTAGTAATTATGCTTTATATATTTTCTTTTCTTACAAGAAATATTTAGAAGACTTATAAGAAATATTTTTCTGATTCTATGTTAAAGGCTTTGTCTGACTTCGTGCCTTCTAATACAATTTTTAGGTCTTTTTCACTTCTTTTTTAATTATTGAAGTTTCAAATGACCAACAACATACTGATTTATCCTTCTCTGATGATGTTTTTTTTCAGAAATTTTCTTCATCAGATATTGACACTAACAAATCTACTTTTTTATTATTTTTCAATTATTAAAGTACATTTGTTTGTTGAAAAGGTGTTGATTATTTTGGATATTAAGGTAACTAGTTCTTTAAGACTAGCTGACATTATTTCTGCCTATTTATTTCTTTAGAGGTTTTCTTTCCAAATCCCTATACTAGGGAATGGAATAGGCTGAGAATTTTCTTTTATTCCTTCTTCAAAGGTTTTAAACTATATTCTTTGCCAGCAGTTAAACTCAATTTGGAGGGTTCTTCAATTTATTGGGGCTATCTCTAATTCTACTAATTATGCTATTGTTTCTATAGCAAAATAGTATTTATTTTCCTTTAGATAGTTGTATCTTATTTATGGAAAATTATTTAGTTTCAGGTACTTTTCTTGGTCCTGTGATTTATTTGGATATTGCAATTGCTTCATTTTCTCTGTTTACTTTAAGATCAAGTATCAGATTATGATTTATTTTAGCATTGTTAAAGGGACAACATTTACTAGACTAGGTGCTGTTGCATTTGTCTTGTTGTTTTGCATTGATTATGCAAGTCCACTGTATTGGCTGGTCCTTTAAACTGAACTATCATGCTAATAATTTCATTTGTGTCTTCATTTTATTGAATATTTTCGCAAATGAGGGTTAATCTATGTCTTTAGCTTTTTTAGCTAGAAGAATTTTGTGATTTTTAAAAAAAAAAAAAAAATCCATATTTCCTTTGTTCTAAGATAATAAATTATTTGTTTTATAATTGGATTCAATTCTTAACTGTTACTCTGGGCTTCAAGGTTGAATGCTAAGACTAAAACTTTAAGCTTATACTAGTTTGGTTGTTCTTATTAAGGAACGAATTCCTGAGTTCTTTCCCAAGTAACATGTCTATAATTGGAGTTCGAAATCAGCTCCCTAATTTTGCGATGTACGTGCCGTATTCCAGCTTGGCTGGTAAGGGGCAGGTTAAGGCTTCTTTGAAATTTATTTTGTCCAAATTTCTTTGATTTTATTCCAGCAAGGCTAACACTTTCTTTAACTGTGTTTCTGTCCTATATATTTTGGGTACTGTTGAAGCATGGCTGGGCACCCATGGGGTTCAAGCGCTGCTCAGACCTGGAATCTTCTGGGGTATTTCTTCCAGTTTCTTTTGAGGAACCGGGTTTTGGAGTTTTATTCAAACTATTTTGCCTTTTTATGGTCTTTGATAGCATTATTTGTTTTCATTAGATACAATAAATGCATATTTTCATTTTTCTGTTTTCATTCAGATTATTTTGTGAGGATGCGGAATTTCATATGATTCACTTACTCTTCAGGACATAGTTAGAGGATCTTCTTTTCTAAAGCTCTGATTCCTCACACAAGGGTCACCTTTTTTAGGTTTCCAGATAGTTTGTCACTGTCCTTGTCTCTATCAGACCAGGGATAATGTTATTGGGTTCCGTCTATCGGTACCTTTAGTCTCTATTATTTCCTTCAGTTGCTATATATGCATAGAAGTTTTAGGTCTTATGGCCACAGCATTGGATTCAATTCCCTTTGCTCATTTTCTCTAGAATGAACCTTTCCAGTCTTTTATAAGTGTTGTTTCTTCAAGAACATGGTTGGAGGATCAATTTAACAAAAAGTTTGTTTGATTCCTCAGACAAGGGTAACCTTTTTAGGTTTCCTGATAGATTCAGTGTTCTTGATTCTGTCTCTGACGGACAAGAGGCGTCTGAAATTGGTTTCAGCTTATCGAAACCTTCAGTTTCAATCATTCCCTTCGGTAGCCTTATGCATGGAAATTCTAGGTCTTATGACTGCTGCATTGGACGCGATTCCCTTTGCTCGTTTTCACATGCAACCTCTTCAGCTCTGTATGCTGAACCAGTGGTGCAGGGATTATACAAAGATATCTCAATTAATATCTTTAAAACCGATTGTTTGACACTCTCTGACGTGGTGGACAGATCACCATCGTTTAGTTCAGGGGGCTTCTTTTTGTTCCTCCAACCTAGACTGTGATCTCAACAGATGCAAATCTGACAGGTTGGGGAGCTGTATAGGGGTTTCTGACAGCACAAGGGGTTTGGGAATCTCAGGAGGTGAGATTACCAATCAACATTTTTGGAACTCCGTGCAATTTTCAGAGCTCTTCAGTCGTGGCCTCTTCTAAAGAGAGAGTCGTTCATTTGTTTCTAGACGGACAATGTCACAACCGTGGCATATGTCAATCATCAAGGAGGAACTCACAGTCCTCTGGCTATGAAAGAAGTCTCTCGAATACTTGTATGGGCGGAATCCAGCTCCTGTCTAATTTCTGCGGTTCATATCCCAGGTGTAGACAATTGGGAAGCGGATTATCTCAGTCGCCAAACACTACATCCGGGCGAATGGTTTCTTCACCCAGAGGTATTTCTTCAGATTGTTCAAATATGGGGACTTCCAGAAATAGATCTGATGGCTTCTCATCTAAACAAGAAGCTTCCCAGGTATCTGTCCAGATCCAGGGATCCTCAGGCAGAAGCAGTGGATGCATTGTCACTTCCTTGGAAGTATCATCCTGCTTATCTTTCCGCCTATAGTTCTTTTTCCAAGATTCTAAAGGAACGTTCGTTTATTCTGCTGGTGGCTCCAGCATGGCCTCACAGGTTTTGGTATGCGGATCTTGTCCGGATGGCCACTTGCCAACCGTGGACTCTTCCGTTAAGACCAGACCTTCTATCGCAAGGTCCTTTTCTCTTGTTAAGTGTAGTCAGTCCACGGGTCATCCATTACTTATGGAATATATCTCTTCCTAACAGGAAGCTGCAAGAGGATCACCCAAGCAGAGCTGCTATATAGCTCCTCCCCTCACATGTCATATTCAGTCATTCTCTTGCAGCCTAACTAAAGATTAGTGAGAGGTCTGTGGTGTTTTTTAACTTAGTTTATTTCTACAATCAAAAGTTTGTTATTTTAAATGGCACCGGAGTGTGCTGTTAATTCTCAGGCAGCATTAGAAGAAGAATCTGCCTGCGTTTTCTATGATCTTAGCAGACGTAACTAAGATCCACTGGCTGTTCTCATCTGAGGAGTGAGGTAACTTCAGAGAAGGGGAATAGCATGCAGGGCCCCCCTGCAAATGAGGTATGTGCAGTAATCATTTTTCTGAGGAATGGAATTGACTGAGAAAATACTGCTGATACCAATGTAAAGTAAGTTCAGCCTTAAATGCAGTGATAGCGACTGGTATTAGGCTGATGAGTGTGTGTACACTGAATGTATTTTTCTAAGGAATGGAATTGACTCTGAAAATACTGTTAATACTGAAATAATGTATAAGCCTTAACTGCAGTAAAAGCGACTGGTAGGCTTATTAATAACAATTCATAACTTTTCAAATGTATGTTTAAAACGTTTACTGGCATGTTAATCGTTTTTTGTGAGGTACTTGGTGATAAAACTTATTGGGGCATGATTTTTACCACATGGCCATCTTTGTTTTCTGCATAGAAACAGTTTTCTGAGCTTCCCCACTGTTGTAATATGAGTGGGAGGGGCCTATTTTAGCGCTTTTTTGCGCAGTAAAAATTCAGTCACAATCTGTCTACTTTATCCTCCATGATCCAGATCGTCTCTAGAGAGCTCAGGGGTCTTCAAAATTCATTTTGAGGGAGGTAATCAGTCACAGCAGACCTGTGACAGTGTGTTTTGGCTGTGAGAAAAACGTTAATTATTAAATTGTTAATCCGTTTTTGGGTATTAAGGGGTTAATCATCCATTTGCTGGTGGGTGCAATCCTTTGCTAACTTAATACATTTACTGTGAAAAATTGGTTGCTATAACTATTTTGGTTCATTGTTATTTCAACTGTGACAGCTTTTTGTGCTTCTTAAAGGCACAGTAGCGTTTTTTATATTGCTTGTAAATTTATTTAGAAAAGTATTTCCAAGCTTCCTAGTCTCATTGCTAGTCTGTTTAAACATGTCTGACACAGATGAATCTCTTTGTTCACTATGTTTAAAGGCCAATGTGGAGCCCAATAGAAATTTGTGTACTAATTGCATTGATGCTACTTTAAATAAAAGTCAATCTTTACATGTAAAGAAATTATCACCAGACAACGAGGGGGAAGTTATGCTGACTAACTCTCCTCACGTGTCAGTACCTTCGCCTCCCGCTCAGGAGGTGCGTGATTTTGTGGCGCCAAGTACATCAGGGAGGCCCTTACAAATCACTTTGCAAGACATGGCTACTGTTATGACAGAAGTATTATCTAAATTGCCAGAATTAAGAGGCAAGCGCGATAGCTCTGGGTTAAGGATAGAGCGCCCGGATGAGGTGAGAGCCATGTCAGATACTGCGTCACAGTTTGCAGAACGTGAAGACGGAGAGCTTCATTCTGTGGGTGACGGATCTGATCCAGGGAGACTGGATTCAGAGATTTCTAATTTTAAATTTAAGCTTGAGAACCTCCGCATATTGCTAGGGGAGGTATTAGCGGCTCTGAATGATTGTAACACGGTTGCAATTCCAGAAAAATTATGTAGGTTGGATAGATACTATGCGGTACCGGTGTGTACTGACGTGTTTCCTATACCTAAAAGGCTTACAGAGATTATTAGCAAGGAGTGGGATAGACCTGGTGTGCCTTTTTCCCCTCCTCCCATATTTAGGAAAATGTTTCCTATAGACGCCACCACACAAGACTTATGGCAGACGGTCCCTAAGGTGGAGGGAGCAGTTTCTACTTTAGCTAAGCGTACCACTATCCCGGTGGAGGATAGTTGTGCCTTTTCAGATCCAATGGATAAGAAATTAGAGGGTTACCTTAAGAAAATGTTTGTTCAACAAGGTTTTATCTTACAGCCCCTTGCATGCATTGCGCCTGTCACTGCTGCGGCGGCATTCTGGTTTGAGTCTCTGGAAGAGGCCATTCGCACAGCTCCATTGGATGAAATTATGAACAAGCTTAAAGCACTTAAGCTAGCTAACGCATTTGTTTCTGATGCCGTCGTACATTTAACCAAACTTACGGCTAAGAACTCCGGATTCGCCATCCAAGCGCGCAGAGCGCTATGGCTTAAATCCTGGTCAGCTGACGTGACTTCTAAATCTAAATTGCTTAATATTCCTTTCAAAGGGCAGACCTTATTCGGGCCCGGCTTGAAAGAAATTATAGCTGACATTACGGGAGGTAAGGGCCATGCTCTACCTCAGGACAGGGCCAAATCAAAGGCCAAACAGTCTAATTTTCGTGCCTTTCGTAACTTCAAGGCAGGAGCAGCATCAACTTCCTCCACTCCAAAACAGGAAGGAGCTGTTGCTCGTTATAGGCAGGGCTGGAAAGTTAACCAGTCCTGGAACAAGGGCAAGCAGGCCAAGAAACCTGCTGCTGCCCCCAAGACAGCATGAAGAGAGGGCCCCCTATCCGGAAACGGATCTAGTGGGGGGCAGACTTTCTCTCTTCGCCCAGGCTTGGGCAAGAGATGTCCAGGATCCCTGGGCGTTGGAGATCATATCTCAGGGATATCTCCTGGACTTCAAAACTTCTCCTCCACAAGGGAGATTTCATCTTTCAAGGTTATCAGCAAACCAAATAAAGAAAGAGGCGTTTCTACGCTGTGTACAAGACCTCTTACTAATGGGGGTGATCCACCCAGTTCTGCGGACGGAACACGGGCAGGGATTCTATTCAAATCTATTTGTGGTTCCCAAGAAAGAGGGAACCTTCAGACCAATCTTGGACTTAAAAATCCTAAACAAATTTCTAAGAGTTCCATCATTCAAAATGGAAACTATTCGAACCATCCTTCCCATGATCCAAGAGGGTCAGTACATGACCACAGTGGACTTATAGGATGCCTACCTTCACATACCGATTCACAAGGATCATTATCGGTACCTAAAATTTGCTTTCCTAGACAGGCATTACCAGTTTGTAGCTCTTCCCTTCGGATTAGCTACGGCTCCAAGAATCTTTACAAAAGTTCTGGGCTCACTTCTGGCGGTACTAAGACCGCGAGGCATAGCGGTGACTCCGTACCTAGACGACATTCTGATACAAGCGTCAAGTTTTCAAACTGCCAAGTCTCATACAGAGATAGTTCTGGCATTTCTGAGGTCGCATGGGTGGAAGGTGAACGTGGAAAAGAGTTCTCTATTACCACTTACAAGAGTTCCCTTTCTAGGGACTCTTATAGATTCTGTAGAGATGAAAATTTACCTGACAGAGGCCAGGTTATTAAAACTTCTAAATGCTTGCCGTGTCCTTCATTCCATTCCACACCCGTCAGTAGCTCAGTGCATGGAAGTAATCGGCTTAATGGTAGCGGCAATGGACATAGTACCATTTGCGCGCCTGCATCTCAGACCGCTGCAATTGTGCATGCTAAGTCAGTGGAACGGGGATTACTCAGATTTGTCCCCCCTACTAAATCTGGATCAAGAGACCAGAGATTCTCTTCTATGGTGGCTTTCTCGGCCACATCTGTCCAAGGGGATGACCTTTCGCAGGCCAGATTGGACGATTGTAACAACAGACGCCAGCCTTCTAGGCTGGGGCGCAGTCTGGAACTCCCTGAAAGCTCAGGGATTATGGACTCAGGAGGAGAAACTCCTCCCAATAAATATTCTGGAATTAAGAGCAATATTCAATGCTCTCCTAGCTTGGCCTCAGTTAGCAACTCTGAGGTTCATCAGATTTCAGTCGGACAACATCACGACTGTGGCTTACATCAACCATCAAGGGGGAACCAGAAGTTCCCTAGCGATGTTGGAAGTCTCAAAGATAATTCGCTGGGCAGAGTCTCACTCTTGCCACCTGTCAGCGATTTACATCCCAGGCGTGGAGAACTGGGAGGCGGATTTTCTAAGTCGCCAGACTTTTCATCCGGGGGAGTGGGAACTTCATCCGGAGGTCTTTGCTCAACTGATTCATTGTTGGGGCAAACCAGATCTGGATCTCATGGCGTCTCGTCAGAACGCCAAGCTTCCTTTTTACGGATCCAGGTCCAGGGACCCGGGAGCGGTGCTGATAGATGCTCTGACAGCCCCTTGGGTCTTCAACATGGCTTATGTGTTTCCACCGTTCCCGATGCTTCCTCGTTTGATTGCCAAGATCAAACAGGAGAGCTTCGGTGATTCTGATAGCGCCTGCGTGGCCACGCAGGACCTGGTATGCAAACCTAGTGGACATGTCGTCCTGTCCACCGTGGTCTCTGCCTCTGAGACAGGACCTTCTAATTCAGGGTCCTTTCAACCATCCAAATCTAATTTCTCTGAGGCTGACTGCATGGAGATTGAACGCTTGATTCTATCAAAGCGTGGCTTCTCGGAGTCGGTTATTGATACCTTAATACAGGCTAGGAAGCCTGTTACCAGAAAAATTTACCATAAGATATGGCGTAAATATTTATATTGGTGCGAATCCAAGAGTTAATCATGGAGTAAGGTTAGGATTCCTAGGATATTGTCCTTTCTACAAGAGGGTTTAGAAAAGGGCTTATCTGCTAGTTCGTTAAAGGGACAGATTTCTGCTCTGTCTATTCTTCTACACAAACGTCTGGCTGAAGTTCCAGACGTTCAGGCTTTTTGTCAGGCTTTAACTAGGATTAAGCCTGTGTTTAAGACTGTTGCTCCGCCGTAGAGCTTAAACTTAGTTCTTAATGTTCTTCAAGGCGTTCCATTTGAACCCCTTCATTCCATTGATATCAAGCTGTTATCCTGGAAGGTTTTGTTTTTGATGGCTATTTCCTCGGCTCGTAGAGTCTCTGAGTTATCTGCCTTACATTGTGATTCTCCTTATCTGATTTTTCATTCAGACAAGGTAGTTCTGCGTACTAAACCTGGGTTCTTACCTAAGGTAGTTACTAACAGGAATATCAATCAAGAGATTGTTGTTCCATCACTGTGTCCTAACCCTTCTTCAAAGAAGGAACGACTTTTGCATAATCTGGACGTAGTCCGTGCCCTGAAGTTCTATTTGCAGGCAACTAAAGATTTTCGTCAAACTTCTTCCCTGTTTGTCGTTTACTCTGGACAGAGAAGAGGTCAAAAGGCTTCGGCTACCTCTCTCTCTTTTTGGCTTCGTAGCATAATACGTTTAGCCTATGAGACTGCTGGACAGCAGCCTCCTGAAAGGATTACAGCTCATTCTACTAGAGCTGTGGCTTCCACCTGGGCCTTTAAAAATGAGGCCTCTGTTGAACAGATTTGCAAGGCTGTGACTTGGTCTTCGCTTCACACCTTTTCAAAATTTTACAAATTTGACACTTTTGCTTCTTCGGAGGCTATTTTTGGGAGAAAGGTACTTCAGGCAGTGGTTCCTTCTGTTTAATGTTCCTGCCTTGTCCCTCCCTTCATCCGTGTACTTTAGCTTTGGTATTGGTATTCCATAAGTAATGGATGACCCGTGGACTGACTACACTTAACAAGAGAAAACATAATTTATGCTTACCTGATAAATTTATTTCTCTTGTAGTGTAGTCAGTCCACGGCCCGCCCTGTCTTTAAGGCAGATCTAAATTTTAATTAAACTCCAGTCACCACTGCACCCTATGGTTTCTCCTTTCTCGTCTGCTTTGGTCGAATGACTGAATATGACATGTGAGGGGAGGAGCTATATAGCAGCTCTGCTTGGGTGATCCTCTTGCAGCTTCCTGTTAGGAAGAGATATATTCCATAAGTAATGGATGACCCGTGGACTGACTACACTGCAAGAGAAATAAATTTATCAGGTAAGCATAAATTATGTTTTTTCCATCAGGTTCTCAAATCCTTAAATTTGAAGGTATGGAGATTGAACGCTTGATTCTCAATCATAGAGGTTTCTCTGACTCTGTGATTAATACTATGTTACAGGCTCGTAAATCTGTATCTAGGAAGATATATTATCGAGTCTGGAAGATTTTCATTTCTTGGTGTTTTTCTCATCATTTTTCTTGGCATTCTTTTAGAATTCCTAGAATTTTACAGTTTTCTTCAGGATGGTTTGGATAAGGTTTGTCTGCAAGTTCCTTGAAAGGTCATATCTCTGCTCTTTCTGTTCTTTTTCACAGAAAGATTGCTAGTCTTCCTGATATTCATTGTTTTGTACAAGCTTTGGCTCGTATAAAACCTGTTATTAAGTCAATCTCTCCTCCTTGGAGTTTGAATTTGGTTCTGGGGGCTCTTCAAGCTCCTCCGTTTGATCCTATGCATTCGCTGGACATTAAATTACTTTCTTGGAAAGTTTTGTTTCTTTTGGCCATCTCTTCTGCTAGACGAGTTTCTGAATTATCTGCTCTTTCTTGTGAGTTTCCTTTTCTGATTTTTATCAGGATAAGGCGGTGTTGCGAACTTCTTTTAAATATTTACCTAAGGTTGTGAATTCTAACAACATTAGTAGAGAAATTGTGGTTCCTTCATTGTGTCCTAATCCTAAGAATTCTAAGGAAAACTCGTTGCATTCTTTGGATGTAGTTAGAGCTTTGAAATATTATGTTGAAGCTACTAAGGATTTCCGAAAGACTTCTAGTCTATTTGTTATCTTTTCCGGTTCTAGGAAAGGTCAGAAGGCTTCTGCCATTTCTTTGGCATCTTGGTTAAAATCTTTGTTTCATCATGCCTATGTCGAGTCGGGTAAAACTCTGCCTCAAAGGATTACAGCTCATTCTACTAGGTCAGTTTCTACTTCCTGGGCGTATAGGAATGAAGCTTCAGTTGATCAGATTTGCAAAGCAGCCACTTGGTCTTCTTTGCATACTTTTACTAAATTCTACCATTTTGATGTGTTTTCTTCTTCTGAAGCAGTTTTTGGTAGAAAAGTACTTCAGGCAGCTGTTTCAGTTTGATTCTTCTGCTTATAATTTCAGTTTTTTTCATTATAAGATTTAAACTTTATTTTGGGTGTGGATTATTTTCAGCGGAATTGGCTGTCTTTATTTTATCCCTCCCTCTCTAGTGACTCTTGCGTGGAAGATCCACATCTTGGATAGTCATTATCCCATACGTCACTAGCTCATGGACTCTTGCTAATTACATGAAAGAAAACATAATTTATGTAAGAACTTACCTGATAAATTCATTTCTTTCATATTAGCAAGAGTCCATGAGGCCCACCCTTTTGTGGTGGTTATGATTTTTTTGTATAAAGCACAATTATTCCAATTCCTTATTTTTTATGCTTTCGCACTTTTTTCTCATCACCCCACTTCTTGGCTATACGTTAAACTGATTTGTGGGTGTGGTGAGGGGTGTATTTATAGGCATTTTGAGGTTTGGGAAACTTTGCCCCTCCTGGTAAGAATGTATATCCCATACGTCACTAGCTCATGGACTCTTGCTAATATGAAAGAAATGAATTTATCAGGTAAGTTCTTACATAAATTATGTTTTTGTGTACAAGATATACCTAGGAATCTATGAGAATGTTTTTTCTGATTCTATCCTAAAGGCTTTGTCTGACATCCCGCCTTCTAATAAAATTTATAGGTCTTTTTTAAACTTCTCATTTAGTTGAATTTTCAAATGACCGACAACATACTAAATTATCCTTCATCAGATATTTGACACTAACAAATCTACTTTTTTATTTTTAAATAAAGTACTTTCGTTGTTGAAAAGGTGTTGATTATATTGGATATTTAGGAGTCTAGTTCTTTTATTTTAAGACTAGCTAAAATTTAAATTCTGCTCATTAACCTCCTGTGGTTTCTTCAGAGGTTTTTTTCCCAGTTCATGATACTAGGGAATGGAATAGGCCTGGGACTTCTTTTATTCCTTCTTTAAGGTTTTTAAATTGTATCCTTTGCCGGCAGTTAGTTTAAAGTTTTGAGGAAAGATCCCCAAAGTTAATGGGGCTATCTCTACTCTTGCTAAACATACTACTATTCCTATAGAAAATAGTATTTATTTTTTTCCTTCAGATGGGAAACTTGTATCTTATTTAAGGAAAAATATTTTATTTCAGGTCCTTTTCTTAGGCCTGCAATTTATTTGGCTGATGTTGCAC